>NC_057798.1:745511500-745576533 GCF_018294505.1 Triticum aestivum
AATTTATAATGCCCTCTAGACTGACTGCTGAAAACATCGGTCTATGCCTCAAGGGGGCATTGTAAAATAATTTTTTTCAAAATTTTCTTGCATACACATGTTTTCCACATGTGGGTGACCATGTACAAGAAAATTTGGGTGACTTGGAGGTGGTGGAAAAATTAACGTTTTTTCAAAAAATGGCTTAAGTTAGACCAAATGGTCCCTCCGGGAATGCGGGCATTTGTTCGACCACCTCTAAATCACCTCAGTTTTGGCACACATGATCTCTTCCACAAACAAAACTAGGTTTCCAAGTTTTTGTATTTTTTATATTTATTTTGAATTTATAATGCCCTCTAGACTGACTGCTGAAAACATCGGTCTATGCCTCAAGGGGACCTGCATGCAAGAGTCGGAGACCTGCATGCAAGAGTCGGGGACCTGCATGTGAATAGTGATTCATCAAGGCCTTGACAGCTACTGGCATAGCGGCTGCCGCCCGATTTGCATGCAGCGAAGATGAACGTGCATGGAGGTTTTTCAAAGATTTCCAAGCACACCCGAGTGGGCCCCGCTTATTTAAAAAATACGTCAGTCATTATTGCTCTGTAAATGAAGAATATGCATGATGATTATGAATATGCATGACAACCATAGTAAGGGTGAAGAATCACAGTGCCCAATTTGTCGAAATACATCATCATTCTTAAAGTTGGACAGCACATGATACACACAGAAAGTGGAAACGAAAGATGTCGAACTAATACAGTAACATGGCAGTACAACCGCACTTCACTAAATTACTGTCACGATGAAATAGAATGTAAAGACCACGTCACACAAAGCTAAATGGCACACGACTTTCTCTGGCTCATCGTCGGTTCATGCTGTATGTAGATATCACAGTTCAGCCTCGAGATCCTACACAGAAGAATAGAATAAATCACATGGACATCAATTATGAGTAAAACACATGCAAAAAAAATATGAACATATTTCGTACCTCTAGCAATTTAGCGCATTTACGTCGATTGTGACCTGGTTTCTTGCAATAGCCACAGATATTCTGTGATCTTGACTTCTTTGTCTTTGCCTGCAGCCTTTTCTTCGGTGCACCTCGTCCTGGCACATGCACGGGATCCAGAACCTTATCAACTTTCTGCGAGTGCGGCATCAATGGGCCAAACCTAATGCTGTTATGCTGAGCATTAGTTGACTCCTTGCTGTCAGCTAGTTCAAAACTTGATTGCTTTCCATGATGTTGTGCTTGCAAAAGCATCTTTAGACGGTGATAGTCCTCATCAGAGTGGCATGCCTGGAAACTTGCGGCGTGACTACAATTCCGCAACTCGCGGTACCTCTGCAGGCTTAGCGAATAGTCATACATCTGGTTTTTTCTGGTAGGTGCGTATGCACATTTTGCATTCATAGTCCACCTAGTGGGAACGCAACAACCGGGAAGAATTGTTTGTTTTAAAATCCCCAATATGTAAAAAATGTGGGAACATGGTGTGCCTGCGCATTCCAGCTTACGGCAAGAACAACTCACCCTGTGCAAAAGACCTCCTTGCTCTTCAATGCGCACTCCAAACTTTTTATCCATTCTTTCCTGCTTGGACACAACATAAGTGGAATCTTCTGATCCATCTAGTATCTCTCCAATCTGACATTTGCTGACAGCATCTATGCTCCATAAGACCATCTTAAAGACCCTAGGTGTGAAAACTGTTGCGGCGTGTTTCTCAAGCGGCGAAGCATTTTCCTCTGTAAATGGAACGGACTGCAAGGCTTCGACGTCATGGAGAGCTTCGTTAATCCGTCGCGACGCAAGGCAACGCTCATAGTGCTCTAGCATTTCAAACAACGACATCTTACCCTCAAGATGCGTATGTAGCACAGAGTTCAAGCTCTCACTCCTTTGATTGCTGCTCAATCCTAGGAAACAACGCCCCTCAAGATATGGAGCACACCACAACTTTCTCATCTGATACATCTGATGCAGCCAAGACTCCTCACTGGTTACTTTATTCTGTTGTAAGAATTGTATCCATTTTATCTCATGCTCTTCAATGGAAGAAGTATCATAAATGAAAGATCTGAATTCCTCCTTTACGTCGTCATCATGCAGATGGCGTACAATGTTCTGCTGAATGTGCCATATACATAGTCTATGGTTTGAGTCTGGTCAGACCACCCTTATTGCTCTCTGCATTGCAAGGTCCCCATCTGTGATCACAGATATCGAATGCTTCTGTTCCATGCAATCAGAAAAGGTCCGCAAAATCCACTCGTATGCCTGGCTTGTTTCATGAGAAATTATACCACAGCCAAATATAACAGTGTTGCGGTGGTGATTCAACCCGACAAAAGGCACGAATGGCAGATTGTATTTGTTGGTTCTGTATGTGCTATCAAAAACAATGACGTCTCCGAAAGCCTCGTAGTCAAGTCGCGATTGACTATCAGCCCAGAACAGTCCCTTCAGATGGCCATGCTCGTCTACCAAGTACTTGAAGAAAAAATCCACATCTCGCTCTCGTCTCGCCATCATGTGCATGATCACCGTTTTAGCATCACCGGCACTGATTGTCTCCTGCTTATTAGCATGGCAGAAATTATAAACGTCCCTCTTTATGCATCCAACCTTATCAAATCCACCGTATTGAAAGCACAAAATATCCATAATACGGTATTTACGGATCCCACATTTTTCCATGTCCGCAATGTCCGCTTTCTGCTCATCGCTAATTCCTCTGTGTGAACGCAGCAGACAAGAAAGATCCCGTGGGGCTAGAGGATGGCTGTGCTCATCGATGAAATCCTTGACAAACCACCGACCTGTTTCCTCCTGTCTCGTAATGACCAATTTAGCATTACACCCAACACGAGTTAAACTTCGTGGCCTCCTCTTTCTATCTTCCATCTTTCTTTTCATGTGCTTATCTTCGCAAAACCCTTGACGACTACACACAATTTTCCTTAAAATTATGTATTTGTTGGATCCATCCCACTCAACGTAGCTTTTCCTCACACTAAAACCTTTTTCAAGAGCATATTTGTTGTAGAATTCATAGCCTTCAGCCTCACTATCAAACATCTTGCTGACAACATTTACATACTCGAACATACTCTCATCACTTGCATACGCCATGTCTTCCTGCATATGACATGTGAGGGAAACCAATCATCAACATCTTTCTGTTTATCAATGTTGCAGGTGTAAAATAGCTCATAGGCAAAGACAAGTGCATGGAAAAGACTTTGCTGGTTTGACATGTGAGGGAAACCAATCATCAACGTCCAACAAGTAGTATCTCATCTTCCTTTAAACTATATTTCATGCGCTATGCAAACCTAAAGTGATGATGACTTTAATGAACTAAATTAAGTGAACTATGGAACCAGTATCTCATCTTCCTTTAGTATATCTCATCTCAAACGTCAACATCTTACTTAAACAAACATGATGCGATTAGCTCAAGAGAAACTATGCCACGATGAAGCTTTCCATTCGTTGTTCTAGTCAGTACCTGGATCTTGTGGGGTTGAGGTTGTACTGCATGCACGGTGGAGGGGCGCAACGGCCAAGAGAACGAGCAGAACGCCAAGCCGAATTCATATCTTAAGGATGGTACGCGCGAAGAGATGGGATCGCCCGCCGCGGTCGCCGCCGATTCAGCCGGCGCAGATCCGGCCTTCTTCTTCTTCGGTGACGGCGTGGGGGGCTGGGGTTGGTTGGGTGGAGGACGAGGACGATGAATTTATTCCTCTCGCCGGGCAGGTCGAGGATGGAGAAGGTTAGGAGCGGCGAGCGGCGACGAATAGATCGGAGGAGGATTCTGAACTGGATCGAGTAGACATGGATCTGCTCCTCAGGTGATCGGTTCAAGAAAAGATATTTCCCCCTGGACCATTATGCCCTTATCGCAATTAACATATTAAATTTAATCAATTAAAATTCCCCGCAAGATCTGACGGCTAATAAAAATCAGACGTAATCAGACATGTAAGTACTGCTAAGTACTCCGAGAACTAACCCAATCACCGTAAAACAGCTCTACTAATTAATGATACTATGCATTACAGAGAAAGTATTACCCATTACAAGCAGCCTAATGATCCACTTTGTATTGACGCTAAGCTAAACCAGATAGGCAAAAACTGAAGCGATAGTGTAGCTAAAGAGGAGAGGTATGGTTTTGGTGTCCCAAAGAAGAAACAATGCCTGTCACTAGGCCCTACGTATATTTGGATCCCATACAGATCTTGTAGTCCGTATCCTCTTTCCCCCCTACTTCTTGAGTGTCCACATAACATCCTACAGCTAACTACTTGAAAGAACCTTACCTAGAACAGACTAAGCCCATATGCATTGGAGAGTTTAATTTGCTAAGCCCCTCCATACACTAAGAACTTACTCTAAGTAGGCGTGCTTCGATAGAGGCTTCCTACTTCCTGCGCGATCCAATGTTGGAACTAACATGAAGGGGAGCCATCTCTTTTCGTGGCAGAGTGTGTTATCCATAACCAAACAACAGTAAAAATACTAGCAAATTTATGTTTGAGGAATAATAAGTTCTACTCAGGTTCCTTCGTCCTACATAACATCTAGATGATAAAACTGTCGAAGTTAACTCAATAAAAGTGTAAACCACTAGCTATTGTCAAACGACGAAGCCCAATGTGAAAAAAAAAATCAAAATGGTGGAGAGATGAGTGAGCTGGTCCACCATGGACCATGCTCCATCATCCATAGCCCATAATAGTGGACAAAGATAATCGTGGTTATCCCTTCTACCGACCACTTTAAGGGAAACGTTGATCATTTGTCAAGGCCAGCCTAGATATAGTTTCTCATGTGCATATTCTCTCGCTCTTAGTTGAATCAAATCAAGGCTAGACGCACATAGCTCCAAGACTAGTCTTACCCTAGGAGGAGCGAAGAAAGGAGGGAGCCACCCCATGCTGGTGGACATGCGAGGATTGAGGTTTAATCTTACCCTAGGAGGAGGAAGCTGGTCGTCATGCACACATGTATGATACGTAGTTTGCTTGGTGTAGGGAATGTTAACATTTGCTCCGGTATTCTTCAGTTTGGCTAGGCCGTCGAACTGTACATATGTTTTCATAGATTTTATGATTTATTGAATGTCGTCTTTTCGCGACAGAAAACTAAATGAGATATGTATTTTTTGTAACTCGAACAAAAGGAGGACTATATTATATCAAAGCAGGTAATTACATGCAAGTCTCAACACCACGACTTCAATCAAAAAAGAAAAGAATCAAGTCGCAACACTACCATAGAACAAACATGTTTGTACAATTCTACATGCCAGAACAACTAGGGAACTAGCTAGGGTGCGTGGCCTTGTGCTGTTTCCTCTTCTCCATCGGAAACTACTAGAGCATGGGATGGTGGTAGCATCTGGTCTTTCTTGATGAACAGAACGCATAAAGGGCTCTCCTGGTACCCCTCCTCGTAGATATCCACTCCGAACAAACGCAAGCCTTTCTCCTTGAAAGCCCAGATCTCCACCACGTCACCCACACTGAAGCCGCAGTTGTTGATGAAGTCCATGTACCCCTCTCCCTTGATGACGCAGACGCCGCTGCTCTCCCACCGCGTCAGCTGCAGCTCCCTGATGCCGGCGTAGCGCTCGATCACGAGCACGGGAAGGCCGCCGTGCTCCCTTCCCCTTCTCTTCTTCGTCTTCTCCCCAGGAACCTTGGGTAGCTTCGGCAGCCTTGGTCTCGGGGCTTCCACGTACACCAGGTTGGCGACCTGGCGATCTAGGTGGGAGAGGACCGGGCGGAGGTTGCGTATCACGCCGTCGATTGGGAGGCGGAACCGGTTCTGCTGCGGATCCACGTCGGTGGCGGTCACGGTCTTCTCGTCGATGAAGTGCACGGGCAGGTCGAGGCGGAGGCTCAGGTGCGCGAGCAGGCCCTTGGGTGCGCGTATCCCCGGCGGCTCAGGAGCGGTGGCAGCCAGCGGCACTGCCTTGATGGGCTCGCCGGCCACGCCCACGGGTAATGGCACCAATGCACCCGCGTCCGCAGAGAGTCTGGCCGCATCGGCCCGTTGCTGTGCCGCTGCAGCAGGGTCGTACACAGCCAGCGTCCGCTTGGAGCCTGCGTAGCCCGGCGCGGCCCTAGGAACAACGGTATGGCTCTTTCCGGTGCCGGGACACATCATGAATGTGTTCGTCCTGTACGCGGGCTCCCGGCAAGCAGTTTACGCTGGTATGCGGTGACGTGTATCGTATGCGGTTGTCTCGGCGACAATGGATGATGGATGGATGCAGAGGAGACCGCCGACGTCCCCGTATATATGGATCCATCGGCCGATCAGCTACGCCCTAAGGTATCTGACTCCCACTCGAATACTAGATGAATACAGAGTAGATGATAGTAGGTCCGAATGCAGCCCAAATCCGGTTCCGTATCGTTTTACAGATGCAGTTTTTTCTTTTCTTTTGAGAGATAAACCAAATGCATTTGGATGGTTGATCGTTTTGCTAATTCTTGCGCCCGGAAAAGAAAAAATAACTGTGGAGCCAAATTTCAAGCGACACTTAAAATAATTGCTTTTTTTAGCACAATACAATTAAAGTCGCCCACATGCACGAGCATACATTCGCCCCTACGAACACACACACGCATACCTTATCTGTATGAGTATCTCCGAGTGACTGAACCGGCATAGCATCTTAAGATTTTACGAAGTCACCACATAAATCTCGGAATCGTCGGGAACATATTCTCTCACTGAATGAACATCGCCGAAACCGTACCCCGTGTCACTGTGTAAGGACACTAGAAACTCCACATGTTGTTAATTTGGGTTTTATTATTGCGGACTAGATCTCTGGGGTCTCGGGCTTTTTAAATTCTATCTCACACGGTATGGTTGACTGCTCGCTTTAAAAAAGCCCGAGACCCCGGAGACACGGCATAGAATTAAAAAAGGTGGTTAATTCTATCTCATGTGCTTTTGACTCCCTGTCTTGGCCATTTCTCTTTGAGGTCTTGAGAAAGAAGGGATTCGGTGCAAAGTGGATTGGCTGGATTTGCTCAGAACAGCTTCAACGAAGGTGGTGGTGAATGGCATTCCTGGGGAAAGTATTGCACATCCTTGTGGACTTAGACAAGGGGATCCGGTGTCTCCCTTGCTGTTTGTCATAGCCATGGCTGTCCTCACAAATATTTTCAGCAAGGTTGCGGCAAAGGTAGTTTTGAGCTCCTTTCGTGGAATCACGGCCATGCAAAGGGTGTCTATATATGTGGATGATGTTGCTCTTTTCGTCAGGCCTTAGGAAGGGGACTTGAGCTTTGTCAGAAGCGCGCTTCATGCCTTTGGAAAAGCCTCGGGGCTGTGTGTAAACTATCAAAAGTCGTCGGCCATCCTCATCCGCGACAATGAGCTTGACCAAGCACGCGTTGAGGCTATGTTGCAGTGCAATATTGGTGAGTTTCCTTGCAAGTATCTGGGACTTCAGCTGGCGATCCGGCAACTAACGCGTGCAGAGTGGCAACCGATCATGGACAAGGCAAAAAAGCTAGTGCAGGCCTGGCAGAGGGGCCTCATTCAATGCCCAGGTCGTCTGATCCTTGTTAAGTTAGTCATCTCGGCGAGGCCGATGCATCACTTCATGGTAATGGATGCTCTGAAGTGGGTTTTTGAGGAACTGGACAAGTGGATGCGAGCTTTCTTATGGACAGCGGAGGAGAAAGTGAATGGTGGGAAGTGTCTTGTTGCTTGGGACACTATTTACAGGCCGGTCTGTTTCGGAGGACTGGGCGTCAAAAACTTGCAGCTACAAGCTCTAGCACTTCGAGTTAGATGGGAATGGCTGCGGAGAACCGACCGAACAGGCCATGGCAGGATATGCATATGATAGTTGACTTGGAAGCTAGACAAGTTTTTGATAGCTTAGTCTGCATCACGGTGGGAGACGGAGCCAAAACTCTCTTCTGGCGAGACCGTTGGCTGCATGGCGCGTCCATTCTGGATATTGCACCTCTGATACACGGCATGGTGGACTTGAGAAGAAGGAACCGTTGTACGGTTCAGCAAGCTTTGGATAATAACAGTTGGATCCAGGACTTGGAGGGAGAGCTCACCTTTACTGGCCACATCCAGTTTCTAAACCTTTGCCATGCTATCGCCACCCCAGACAAATTCACATGGCCGGCGGACGCTTCGGGGTAGTACACGGCTCGATCAGTTTACAACATGCTATGCCAAGGCCTGAAGAGGGTGCCTTACGCTGTATGCATTTGGAGGAGTGGGGCGCCACTGAAATGCAAAATCCATGTCTGGCTAGCTGTCCAACATCGGATTTGGACGTCGGACCGGCGAGCTCGACATGGGTTGCAAGATCACCCCTCGCCTTGCTACACGTGCTTGCAAGAGGAAGATAATGCTGAGCATATAGACATCCAATGCCCCTACGCAAGACAGGTGTGGCACAAATGCTTCAATGGATTGAATTTGGTGGTACCTTGGCTGCAAGGACATGATAATCTGTTGGAGTGGTGGTTGCTAGCTAGAAGCAACTTTACAAGGGCTAGCAAGAGAGCTTTTGACATGCTAGTGGTTGCATGGCATGATCGCTATGGAAGCAAAGAAACGCGAGGGTGTTCAACCAGATAAATCAACAAAAAAAACGGCCGATGAGCTTCACAAACACATCATGAACGAGATCAAAGAATGGAAGGAGGCCGGATTAGGTGTTGGATTGTTAGATAGTTTTGTGAGAGAGTAGGCTTTGCTTGATAGGTGTGGGTGTAGGCGGTTTTTCCTTCTTTTGTGTGATGTTCGCATCACTCGCAACTTCTTATAAATATTTCTGCCTTCTATAAAGATATGGTAAGCCTTTGGAGTACTCTCGAAAAAAAACTGCTCGCTTTACTTTTGTACGGGAATATTAGAGTAACTAATTGCCAGTTTGGGGACAGAGGCTTGAAAAAGTCAGTCTAGCAGAGTTATCGTACCGGCCTCGGCCTTGCATAACTTTTCAAGCACACTCTAATTCAAACCCGTGAGCCTTCGTATTTGGCACCAGGGGACGCTCATATGGAGCGTGATTCAAACCCAACCACCCAAGTAGGGGCGAAATTTCAGCCCGATTTCTTCCCCCGCGCCCACTCGTGTCAATGGCACAGTTGTTCGTACGACTGTCTCTTCCATTCGTGCCAATGGGGAAACCACTTTCCACCGGGAAGTTTGCATATTGATGGTTGTTGCCACATTTTACACCAATTTCCCACTTGTGAGTGAAAATTCCGCCACAATTTTTCGCTGCGCCTGTTTGCAGTATATAATCTGGCCCACTTCCTCTCGGTGGCACCTATCTTCCATTGATCGGCGCCGCTCCACCTTCCCCTTCACCGATGCCACTCCATCCTCCCCTTTGCTTGGCGTCGCTCCATCCCCATCTTCATCGGCATCACTCTATCTTCCCAATCGGCCTTGTCAGGGCTGTCGACCCTCCATGTGGACCTTTCCCTGACGAGACCAAAGAGGACTGCACCGAGACAAAGTTTAGGTAGAGGGAAGGGAACTACTCCGAGTGGGTCAAGGAGGAGACGTTTCGTAAGGCTGAATCAGTTGTCGGGCGGTCCCGACTCCACGCCGCCCATTGCTAGCTGGCTAGCACGGATCATGACGGCCACCTTCGTAGAAATGGACGTCTCGCTCATCCAGCGCTTTGAAGATGTGCCCATCTCCCGCATCCAGGATGCACCAAAGTACGTAAACCGCGTGACCACGGAAGTGACAACCGCTAAAGCATACCTTGCTTGTTGGGTCACCTGCAAATAGGGGACGAGTGCAAATTAGATGGTGAAGAAATCTATGTTTTTGAAGCTTCAAATTGTACTAGAAATTGTTGTTGGTGAATCATATTAGACATTGTATACTCATACTAGATATGAGTGTGGAAACCAGATTCGAAGGTTCCATCATTATTTGTTGTGATGGGGAAGAAATAGTTCCTAAGCCAATGAACAAAGGGTCCGACATGGAGAATATTTTTGGAGGATCTGGTTACACTGAGTATGAGTTTGCGCAACTATGGAGCCTCCATAATTTATAGCGATCACCTTCATACAGGTTTTGGGGATCCAAAATATGGCGCATCAGCTATGGTTGCTCTTAGCTTAAGCCCCAGTCCCACTCTAGATAAGTGTTGAAAATACAAGAGGTACACCTGCAAGTTACTGCAACAGCATTTGTGTGCTACATATTAGGATGAGAAATAAGATGAGCTTCCTATTGTCCACATGATAAGGACTTTGGTAGGCACACGTTCTAGATCTTTATTCAATGATAAATGGTAGGAATTTGGAAATTTGATACTAGCTTAGGGCTTATTCGGTAGCTTCCTTGCTCCTAGTTCCTCCAACTTCGGGTCTGGCGCTGGTCCGAGCGAGTTAATTCCTGGAGTTACTCCAAAGAATCTCAATTTGAATTGTGTAGAGATTGAGAAGCTGGGAAATAGAGCTCCACCGAAAGTTCACCAATTGAAGCAAGCTCATACCTGTTTGAGGAAAAAAATCCTCCCATTTCCCTTGCCTCTCGATTCATCTCCCATTCACTACCGAAATCGCACCCTATGCCGACGGCCAGGGCCGTCGGCATAGCCTTGACTAGCCGTCGGGACAGTCCTATGCCGACGGCCCCCGTCGGCATAGGGCCGTCGGCAACATATCCATCGGCGTAGCCAGGAAGGCCGTCGGCATAGACCCTATCCCGACGGTGGCCGTACATCTATGCCGACGGCCCTAGCCGTCGGCAACGCCATCGCCTAACGGCGGCTGCCGTCAACTGCTGACCAACGGCGACTTGCCACGTGGCACCTCTATGCCGACGGCCTGGCCGTCGGCATAGTACTAAACTACGCCGACGGCCAGGCCGTCGGCATAGAGGTGCCACGTGGCGAGTCGCCGTCGCTCCTGGGGCTTGCCTATGCCGACGGCCTAGCCGTCGGCATAGACGTGCCACTTGTCGGCAACTGGGCACTCCTGGGGCAGAACTAAGCCGACGGCCAGGCCGTCGGCATAGACGACCACGTGTCAGCCACTGGGAGCTCACGCCAGGCCTATGCCGACGGCTAGGCCGTCGGCATAGTTTCTGTCCAGTTTTTTTTTCTTTTTTCTGTTTCTTTTCAGCTCAATTCATTTGAATATAAACAGCATATATAAGAAGCAGCATATATAAGAAGCAACATCACGTAACAGTAAGGAGCAGCATCACACATCATAAGAAACATCGCAAAGCATAAACATATAAGTATCATCACCACCAAGCATATAAGAATCTCACAAACAAAAAAAAGATAAGAAACATCACAAGCATATAAGTATCACAACACCGAGAACCGCCACAATGTGACCCAAAGGCTTAAGCGCCAGGACGTTGAGCACCGCGGAGGTCGTCATCGCCAAGAGCGCGGAAGCCCAGGTCGTCAGTGCTTCCGCCAGCGCTACCGCCAAGACCGCCTCCACCTCCGCCTCCGCCTCTGTGGATCGGAGTGGTCGGGCTCCGTGTCTCCGGAATGCTGCGAAGACCACCGCCAACGGTAGATCCACCTGTTTCCTGGATGTTGAGAAGACATATTAATGGGATATGTGATTGTGTTTAAAGGCATGACATGCTTTGGGTGAATAGATTGGGGATGAACTAACCAGCGAGGGGCCAGCGTTCTGTGCCACAAACTCCTCAAAGGTCAGCAGCACTGGTTGTGCTGGAGGGCATTGTGCTGGCTGCAACTGAGGACACCTGCCGGCCGCCATTTCCTGAAAAGCCTGCTCCAGCTGGCGATCCCTCTGCACTTGGTGTTCATGAAGCCTCTGATGCCACGCCATGGTCTCCTGGCGTGTGTACTCCAGGTAGGCCTACGGTATGACATGATGGAACTCATAAAACTCCAGGTAGACCTCTGCCACAGATATGCCGACGACCGCCGTTACCGCCCGTCGGCGTAGGATCAACGCCGTCAAATGGTCAGTGCTGACCGGGCAGGTGGGCCCTGGCTATGCCGACGGCCTGTCCTATGCCGACGGGCCTCGTAGGCATACCTCGGGTGGTCCCGACGGCCTTGTCTATGCCGACAGCCCCGTCGGCATAGATGAATGTATGCCGACGGCTTTTCTACGCCTACGACCTTTCCTTGGCCGTCGGCATAGGTCCATAGATGCCGACGGGTGCCGTCGGCATAGATTTGGCCGTCGGCAACCCCAGTTTTTCTGGTAGTGATTCCCCTCGCCCCCCATCCAGCAACCCTAGCAGCCACGGGCACTAAGACGTCGTGGTGCACAGGTAGCCGCCCTCCCCTACCGACATGAGTCGCCTGATTCTGATGGCTTGCCCTCCTCTTGTGTCATCGGCTTCCGTCGCTTTTCTCCCAACCCCCATAGCTGGTCGTCGTCAGCCCCTGAACTCGCTCATGACCAGAGCTCATCCCTAGAACCCACGACTAACGGAGCATGTTAGGCCTCACAGAGCTCATCCTCGGCATCCTCAAACACTAGAGAATGTAGGCTGCCTCGTGGAGCTCATTCAGGACCACTTTTTCTAGCTCGCCGATCTGCTACTCCTTGCTAGGAAGGTAAGTGGAAGAAGAACAAGGATATGAGATTTGTGTGCTAAGGTGTTTGTGGATTTGACCGATTTGCGCTATTATTTTTTAAACATGGGCAAAAGATTTCTCACATTTCATTGATTGAGAAAACGGATGATAGGGTACAACACTCGCTCGAAGGTGCCAAAATATTACTCTTGCAACATGACACACTCAAGTTCCTCACCCCTACAACGGGCCAGCATGAAATCTCATGTTTGATGTTTGCCAGGATAGTCATTGGTGAGGCATAGATGTTCCAAAACACCAGTGCATTCCTTCCATTCCAGATTTCCCAAGACGTGTGCATTGATATGCAATAAGTGTAGGAGATCCATTGCAGATCTTTTTGATATACAAGGAGCAGAAGGAAATGATAAGTGCAAAAGTATACTACGGACCTCTTCTTAAGGCCACAACAATGGATGGGGCGACTAGGGACGGGCCGCGCGACCACGGCGCCAACGGCGACCGGCGAGTCGGCGGACGGTTCTGGGCGCTCGTGAACAGTGACGAGGAGGAGGACGAGGACGGCGGCCGACCCCTGGGCGCTTGCTCGCCGGAGACGGCGTCACCTACGCCTTCAGATCATGTATGTGAAGCGTTCAAGATTGGGTACTCTAAGGAGGAGGTTGCGATGTTGGTTGACAAGGCGATTCTGCAAGATGATCCGACGAGGAATGGATTGGGGAAGACGGAGAGGATCGAGATCGTAAGGCGCGTCGTGCACCGGCGGACGGCGGCGACGGTGATTCGGCCATGGTGTGGCCCTCTACCTAAGGTACGTCTTCCGGCTTTAACCTTCGGTGATTTCCTCGGTTCGGAGTGGAAGGTAGTGCCAGGTCGCCGGAAGAAGAGCCGGCGGCCGGAGCCGAAGATGGAGCAGCCATCCGGTGAGATCCCGATAGTGTTAGAAATTCGCTTTTAGGATCGATCACATAAAATTACACGAACACTCGCGCACATAAAACTGATAACCAAGGGCTCGTATCGTGCCCTTATTTTCTCTTTATTTATTTTCTCCTTTCTCTCTACGTTACAATCTTCCAGCCCAGATAGTGTATATATATATACACGCTCGATCGGAGCAAGCCCAAACAGGAACCGACTAGGACTCAGCCTAAACTAAACCTACCACGTAACCGGCTAATACCTAAACCGACTATGAAACCAATAAAGTAGCAGCCAAGTACTACTAGACTCACACGTATAGGACTAATACCAAATTCAGACTTACCTATTCCTAATCAACCGGAAACGTTGATCACCTTTTACTAATCATAACTACTATATGTTTGAATTATTCCAACATTCACCCCCTAATTCAAACATCCAACTTTTTACTCGACGAGACACGCAGACGATCGCCTCTTCATCTTGTCCTGCCGATTGCCTCCGGTGACGCGATTTACCGGACCGCAACTTCTCTCATCTTGCAACGATGGCCACCACCTCATGGTCACCGCAACTTCGTTTGCATACCGGCTCATAGACTTTAACCAACGATTACCCAGACTACCAGCCACGCTGCCACATCTTAGCGTGCTACATGCAGACTAAACACATAGCCTCATGCAGGAACTCAACTTAACCGGTGCGCGTCCTCTTCACGTTGATCTTCATCTTCTCATCGGTTGCTTGTGCACGGGGAGACACATCTCTTCACCCGCCACATCTTCAATCTTTCTCATTGTCGCCGATGCCACATCTTATCGAACGACACTTCCTGTCCAGCGGCAACACAACTCGCCATATACGTGCAACTCATCTCCATCGTATATGAACTCGTTGGAACTCCATGATCACAGACGGAAACGCAAGGCACGAATTTCTTTTTCCGCCCACTCACAATTCTCCTTCGCCAGTGGCGCATCTCAACTGCAGCAGAAGACTCACGCCCCCGAGCTCTCGGACACATCTTACAAGAACTCATGTGCACACCTTGATGACGGCTCGCAACTTCGCCATCTCCACCTTGCACCCTCCAACGATGATCTCGATGATTTCTTCGGTGTCGCAACTTCGGCACCTCCATAACCATCAACGATTACCAACGCCTAGCCGACGACGGCCCTGTCGCCCTCCTCCAGGGTGTTTCGCAGAACGATAATCACCTGTCACCTCGCTTACGACAGTATCCTCGCCACCTTCTCGCCGTCGCTCCGCCGAACGACTGCCGCCTTATCTTCCACGTCACTGCACCACCCAACGACTAGATCACCTGCTCCTCCTCGTCGCTACACCAGCGACTATATTGCCCGTTCCTCCTTGTCGCTACACCAGCGACTGTATCGCCCGCTCCTCCTCGTCGTTGTATCACCCAACGACTATATGACCAGCTCGTCATTGTCGCTACACCAGCGACTGTATCGCCCGCCCCGAGGCGCTAATCGGGTCGCCACCCCGGGGCAAGCGCAGCTTCACTCGAACCTTGCTCTAGATACCAATTGTTGGAAATTCGCTCTCACGATCGATCACATAAAATTGCACAAACACACGGGCACACAAAATTGATAGCCAAGGGCTCGTATCGTGCCCTTATTTTCTCCTTATTTATTTTCTCCTTTTCTCTCTACGTTACAATCTTCCAGCCCAGATCGTGTGTATATATATACACGCTCGATTAGAGCAAGCCCAAACAGGAACCGACTAGGACTCAGCCTAAACTCAACCTACCACGTAACCGGCTAATACCTAAACCGACTATGAAACCAATAAAGTAGCAGCCAAGTACTACTAGACTCACACGTATAGGACTAATACCAAACTCAGACTTACCTATTCCTAATCAACCGGAAACGTTTGATCACCTTGTACTAATCACTAGCAAAAGAATCCGTGCGTTGCAACGGGAGAAAAAAATAACACACACTCTTAACCCAATAATCATAATATGTCCATGCACGAAAGGACCTCTTGGTCCAGGTCACCAGCTCCCCCGACCCCCGCGTCGCCTCCAGGCGGCTCGGGGGAACCCAAGCCGCCGGCCGCCCGGCGCCGCCCCTCACCTCTCCTCCCCCCTCGCCGCCGCTGGAAGATGCGGCCGGGCTAATCCCGCGCCGCGGACGGCGGCGGCGGGGCGTTCCCTGCGCATCGGCGCTTTTCTCTGGTGGTGGGCGGGCGCACCTTCCTCTTGCTCGGCGGCCCGGCGACTGCGGCGGCCCGGGGGCCCCGTCCTTCTCCGGTGGGTGGCGTCTCCGGGGTCTTCCCTTGGTGCAGCCGCGGCGGCTCCCCGCGTGCAGCGGGACGGCGGCCCTCTGCGTGAATCTCGCGCCCGATCCGGCCGCCTGTTTGAGGAAGGGTGGCGGCCCTCCTCCCCCCTGCTCGTGGGCGCTCGCCTGCGTGGTGCTTGGGTGGAGTGCAGTCGCCTCCTATGGCTGCCCGGAGGTGGAAGATTGCTGGTCGGCTCGGGCGGCTGCCGGATCTGGCAGGGCTCGGGCGGATCTGGGGTTGGCTTCTGGCTTGTCTGCGGGTGCAGGCGGCGAGGGGTTCGTGTGGCGTGAGGCTGCTTGGTGGTCCGACCGGGCTCGGACTCTGGTGGGATGTGTGGCAGCGCCAAGCGAAAGCTCCGCCTCAGGCTGTTGGCCGGGGCCGGCGACGGTGACGCCCTCGGGTGCCATGCTCTTCTTAAAGACGTCGTCGAGGTGCGTTGTACGCCCTGCTCGTCTCCGGTCGGAGGGACCAGTGGTGGTTGCATGGTGGTGGTCCTGAAGTTTGGCTGTCGTTCGTCTCCGCGAGGTGTGGTTGGCGACAACAGTTCATTGCGCCTCTTCAGCATCTTGCATCGACTTCGGCGTGGTTCAGGCCGTCTTGCTGTAGGGATGTGCTCAAACTCCGGGTGAGAACCTTGCATCGACTATGTCGATGTCGGCGGCAGCGACGTCTATGGACGTCGTTCCCCTCGCAGGAGGTGCCGCTGTGGAGCTCCAGCACCTACGGTTCTTTGCTTTGTGGTCTTCGGGTGAAAACCTAGGATCGGGCTTGCCGGATCGGATGATGGTGTTGTGTCTTTGACAACACTACCTCCTTGGAGGCATCATCTTGGAGGCCCAAACGACGGCTCTTGCTGCTGCGCGTGGTTGAGGGTGGGGTGTTTGGTGGTGGTGGTGTGGCCAGCTTGGGGCCGACGGTGGTGGTTCTTCTTCATGTGTTTCTCTTCGGCTGTCCTTCGCGTGGTCTCCGTCCTGTTGTTGTGCATGCTCAAGACCCTCCCATGGTTGCCGATGTGCTGTTGCGAGCTTCGGGCTCTTGGTGTTCTCTTGGTTCATCTTTGCTAAATGACGACGCAATGATGCCTCCCCGACCTGCTAATCGTTTCGACTGCCCGTGGCGGATCTCCCAGTCAAGGTTGGTGTTAGTTTGGCACTCGTTGATTATGGTTGATCCTCTGTTGTGCCGTGGGGCTCGGTGCGCACGCCGGTGCGGTGCGTTAGGTTGTTTGCAGAGTTTTGGTATTGTGATCCCTCGACAGCACCCTACATCTACTTGTCTCTCGTGGTGTTGTTCTTTCTGCTTGCTAGCTAGGTCATGCCTTCTCCTAGGTGGCAATTTCTTCTCATCTTCTGTAACCTTGTTAACTGTACGGTTTTCGGCCCGGTTTCCCTCATAAACGGGGTCAAGTTGTTTAGGTTTTCGATCCGGTTTTCCTTATAAACTGGATCAGCCAAAAGCTTAAGGGGTGACTCTTGGCTTTGGCAGCTTTTTGAGCAATATATTCAGGTGGGGATCCTCTCCCCCCCGGTGACCGTTCAAAAAAAAATATGTCCATGCACTTTATTTTAGCGAGGCATCATCTTTATGTTGCCGCTTATCCTCCTTCTCACCCTCAGTGGCCTCAGTGTTCACACAAACCAAAGTATTTTTGAATGTTGTTTTTCCCCTGCCAGTTTTTTCAGAGGTGCTCATGTGTGGTTATCAATGTTTTCTTTTGTCTCTTTATGATTTTAGTGGTTGTTTATTTGTAATCCAGATCGTCGTGGTACGAAAGAAAAACGGACGTGCCCTATAGGTTACAAGTTTGCTTTTAAAATAATATTTTAAAATATTTAATAGGTAAAAATAACATCATATTCAAATTCTACATATTTTTCTATTCTAATTTCATATATAACATGTTAAAATTGGAGTTACAGTTTAATAGATATGGATAATTAAGAAAAATATTTGTTTGACTTAAATATCTTCCAAAATAATATTTAAAAAATATTTAACAAACAAAATAACATCATATTCAGATTCTACACATTTTTCTAATCAATTTTCATATATAACATGTTAAAATCGGAGTTACGGTTTAAAAGATATGAATAATTTAGAAAAACATTTGTTTGACTTATATATGATCGGTGGGTGAATTATCTAATACATTAGGGGGGTTTCCGTAAAAATGTAAAATAACGGTTCGGTTATGACTTAAGTGCGTATTGCGGGTTAATTCATGAAAAATGCAGGGGGTTTTCTGCAAAAATGCATGACGGACGGCGGAAACCCAATTTACTATATTATTAGGTAGAGATTAGGTAGAGAGGTAGAGATAACTACGATATGTTTGAATTATTCCAACAGCTAGGGGTACGCTAGCGGCTGTGTTTGAATTCGCTTGTGGGCTCGGTTGGGCCTGGAGTCTGTGCTGCGGTACTGGGCCTCGAGGAGTATGGGCATTCGGCCCAGAAGGAGACCCAGAATGAAGTGCCATGTAAAACTACGTCGATCGAAGCCAGTGCGATCGATCGTCGTCGTGGGTCCTATTTGGCGAAGCCGAGCGCTACTAGGGTTCGCCTCGCCGCTGCGCCTCGATTCCCTTCGTTGGGGCCTGGTCGAGCCTCGAGGGTCTGCTCGGGCGTGCCGGCTGCTGCAATGGATGGACGCGGAGGTCCGCCGCCCGCCAGGCATGCGCCGCCTCCCGCCGCAGGAGTTGGTCGAGGGGCTCCGCCTCCCATCGCAGGGGCTGGACGTGGTGCTCCGCCTCCTACGAGGCAAGGGCCGCTGCCGGCCGCCTCGGGTCAGCCTGCTGCTGGACCGCCGATGCGAGCTGTTACCCGCCCGAACGCGCGCCAGCCGGAGGAGCCAGCGAACCCGCCGGCGGCACAGGCCCAGGCTATGGGTCGTGGACATGAAGCACAACATGGCTGGGATGGTCATGGTCACGACGGATACGGCAGAGGCGACCCTCAGTTCAACCATTACGGACAGTCGGGGGGCGATGGCTACGATGTGTATGGCGAGGGTCAGCACCGTGGATCATCTTCGGGTGGCGGCCAAGGTTTCAACGAGCATAATGGCGGTGGCTCAGGACGTGGCTTTCAGGGTCTGCCCGGAAATTTTATTGAAGGAGTTGCCGGTCCCAAGGACCGTTTCCTGGGGGATATCGTCGTGGCGGGAGAGGGGGCGCCCACCTACACCGCCGACGGTCGATGAGACTACGACGTTGGCGGCGACAGATTCCCCCGCTCTTCCCCAGGTGGCTGTAAACACAGTCCGAGCACTCGTCGCGGTCAACATCCCGGTGACCAATGCAACTAAGGCAGCGGATGGAGGGTCTGACAAAGGGGTAGACAAAACGAACGACGAAAAACTTTCAAAGTAGGCTGCTAAGAAGAACAAGATGCCGTGCTATAGGTGCGGTGAGCCGGGGCACTTCGTCGCTGAGTGTACCAATGAGCTTTGTGATTATTGTCTCAGATTGCAGCATACGTCCGGCGAGTGTCCGCTCCTTTCTGGTCCCAAGCCAGTGGTTAACATATATGGTGTTTGCTGTAAGGAGCTAATGTTCTTTGAGACACCGGATGTGGCACCTTTGACTCATGTGGTGGAGAGATCCTTCCCAGTTCTGGTCAAGGTGACCAATGGTTCTATGACTGAGGCACAGATTGTGCGACAGCTGCGGGAGTTGGTACCGGGTAACTATCAGTGGAACCTTGATAAGTTGGAGGACCAGACTTACAAGGTCGATTTTTCTTCTAAGGAGGATCCGTTGCATATCCTTAAGTGGGGAATGTCTAGAGTGTCGAGTACTAGTATTATCATGGCCTTTGATGAATGGAAGCAGAAGGATCCGTAGGGTACACCGTTGGAGCAGGTCTGGGTACGGTTCTATGGTGCGCCACCTAAACTGCTCAATCATTTCCTAGTGGCATGGAGCTTGGGATCTCTCACTGGCAAGACGGTGAAGGTAGATATGCCTTTCACTCGCGCTAATGGGGCTGCGAGGTTGTTGTGCTGAGTGGTCAGTGTTGAGTTTGTGACGGATGTGGTCAACTAGACGTATGGCGGAGTCACATGTGTTGGAGATTGAGAATTAGGATACACTGACACCTCAGGAGGGGGATGACACGTAGGATATGGATACGACTGAGGGGGATGGGGCCCCCGTGGATCAGAATAAGGAGCCAGAGAGCACATCACGGGAGACAGCTAAGGGGCCGGCTTCTTTGTCCGATAAGGCGGATAATTCTGCTAAGGGATAGTCTGGTTCCTCGACTCCGATGAACTCACTTCGATTTGGGTCTTTTGGTGCGTGTTCGGTGCGTAGTCGGCTATGGAGTAACCGGGTGGAGATGGACGATCCGGCGGAACTTGAGTTACCGTCGGTGTTGGTTTCTGGCTGTGTGTCATCGATGATACCTGCATCTCCGGGGACGGACTCCGGGACGTTGGCGTTTCCAGGGACGAAGCTTCGTCGGAATGCAGTGCTTCACTTCAAGGGCGGGGAGGATCATGGGCAGGAGGCCCTCCGTTCTCCCGCTGCCCTTGATCTGGATGGTGCTTCTCTGTGAACGAGGAGTCTGGCGATGACGTGCATCGCTGCGGACGTATTTCACGCTGCTGGATCGGGAGGGGGCATGGGAAGGTGGCCCCCGCCCCTTCTTCTCCCTTGGTGGACGCTGCTGGATCGGGAGGGGGCGTGGGCAGGTGGCCCTCGCCCCTTCTTCTCCCTTGGTGGACACGACGCGCGCCGGAGGAGGTGCCGGATCGGGAGGGGGTTGTGGGCAGGTGGCCTTCGCCCCTACCTCTTCCTGGCCGTCCTTGGAGGGGGCGGCCCCTGCTCGGGCCCCGAGCGGCAGTTTTGGACCGAGATCGCCGGGCGTGCCGAGCTCTGTGGCGGTGATGGCTGGGGGAGCTTCGTCGGTTCTGCAGATGATGCAGGGCGTCTCTCCAACTGGTTCGGCTAAGTTGAGCCCTGTTGGGGGTCGGGCAGGAGGCCCTAGTGTCGATGTCAAAACCGGCGGATCTCGGGTATGGGGTCCCGAACTGTGCGTCTAAGGCTAATGGTAACAGGAGGCGGGGGACACAATGTTTACCCATGTTCGGGCCCTCTCGATGGAGGTAATACCCTACTTCCTGCTTGATTGATCTTGATGATATGAGTATTACAAGAGTTGATCTACCACGAGATCGTAGAGGCTAAACCCTAGAAGGTAGCCTATGATTATGATTGTTATTGTCCTACGGACTAAACCCTCCGATTTGTATAGACACCGAAGGGGGCTAGGGTTACACAGAGTCGGTTACAAAGAAGGAGATCTACATATCCGAATTGCCAAGCTTGCCTTCCACGCAAAGGAGAGTCCCACCCGGATACGGGACGCAGTCTTCAATCTTGTATCTTCATAGTCCAACAGTCCGGTCAAAGTATATAGTCCGGCTGTCCAAGGACCCCCTAATCCAGGACTCCCTCAGTAGCCCCTGAACCAGGCTTCAATGACGATGAGTCCGGCGCGTAGATTGTCTTCGGCATTGCAAGGCGGGTTCCTTCTCCGAATACTCCATAGAAGATTTTGAACACAAGGATCATGTCCGGCTCTACAAAACAAATTCCACATACCACCGTAGAGAGTACAATATTCCACAAATCTAATCTGCCGACAACTTTTCACAGCGTGACATCACGCCACGGCCCGGTCATTACGAATCGTTTTTCCCAGCCTGCTACCGCACGTATTGCGAGGCTGTTTTATTGGCACGTCTCATCGAAGCAGAGATCGTGTCCCCTTATCACGGGATTCTCATCAATACGTGTGTGGGTAACCCAACCGTGCCATCAACGCGGCGCTTGGGGAATAAGAAAGTTTACCGGGCAAGTGGGGAGGCACACAGTTCCTACCGCCTTTATAAAGAGATAAGGATTCCTCTTTTTCACCCACGCCTTCTTCTTCCCCTGCTCATCCATTCTTGCACGCTCGAGCTCCAGCGCCCAAGTTCTCACCTTCTCCGTAAAGCCATTCCAAACATGTCCGGAGTGGGAGGCAAGTGGATGCTCTTATCCGTTATGGAGGAGGAGATTACGAAGCTCCGGGAAGCCGGATACCTGGCCGCAAACATCGCGCACCGGCTCCCGGACGCAGGGCAGATCGTCCCTACTCTGGAACCCCACGAGAGGGTTGTATTCCTTGCTGACTTCGTCCGCGGACTAGGATTCCCCCTCCACCCATTTGTCCGCGGGCTCATGTTTTACTACGGGCTGGACTTCTATGACCTGGCCCCCAATTTCATCCTCAACATCTCGGTGTTTATCATCGTGTGCGAGGCCTTCCTCCACATCAAGCCCCACTTCGGCATGTGGCTGAAGACCTTCAACGTGAAGCCGAAGGTGGTGGTCGGCCAGCAAGCAGAGTGCGGAGGCGCCATGGTGGGTAAGATGCCCAATGTCACCTGGCCCGAAGGCTCCTATGTGGAGACCGTGAAAGGGTGGCAATCGGGGTGGTTCTACATCACCGAGCCACGCGACACCAACTGGGCGGCGGCCCCCGAATTTCGATCCGACGTTCCCATGCGGCTCACCTCCTGGAAAAAGAAGGGCTTAGCCTGGGGCTCATCGGTGGAGCTGACCAGACTTCAGACCTGCATCAAAAATATGATAGGCAAGAAAATCAAGCTTGTCAACATGGTCCAGGTCATGCTCATCCGCCGGATCCTTCCGTGTCACAGACGGGCTTACAATATGTGGGAGTTCGACCCGGCCAAACACAAGATGCTGCGAGAGCTCTTCGACATGACGCATGAAGACGTCTGGAAGGTGCTGTTCAAGGCCACCGAGGTACCACCGCCCATAGCCAAAGATCGCGGACTCAGCGCAAAGCGCCCCGCCAATCCGGTAAGTTTTTATATTTTGCAAGATGTGCTTTTCCCCAGTATATTCGTGGGAGGAATCTAAGCCTCCATGCCAATTTAATAGGACTAGGTAGCGATAGCGGAGTGGATTGACTGTCCGGCTCCACTACCCGAAGATCAAGCATCGCCTCTCTTAACTGAGATGTTGTTCCCGGTGCCCTATGAGGTGCCGGAGAAGAAGGCCAAGAAGAAGGCCACGGGAACCAGGAAAGGTCTCCGGCGCAAGGTTGTATCGGACTCATCATCCGAAGACACCGAGGCGTGCTCCTCCAACGAAAATGATGAGGAGGAAGAGGAAATCCCTCCCCCAACCGGGGGGGGGGGGAGGAGAAGAAAAGTAAGGCCGCCCCATCTGGGGAGACCGAAGGGTCCAAGAAGGGAAAGACCCTCCCTCCGGACCACTCCACCACAGTCGCCTATGGCGATGAGGAGTGGTTGCCCAGGGACAAGCCGCTGGCGAAGTCGTAAGTATCCGGACACTATAATACTTCCGGTATGTTTTGCTTTGTTGCTTCTTATCATGCCAATCATACTCGTGCAGTCCGGCCAAAGCCCATATCGACGTATCCTCTTCAGATGGGTCTCTGGGCCTATCGGAAATGAACATCAAGTCACTCCCGACGGCCACCTCCCACCGGCCTGCGGACGACACAGAGGTGTTGTCTCAGAGGATACCGGACCAGGGGGAGACTATTCTGGAGACGCCCCAAGGCGAAATCCCAGACCCCGGGCACATGGGAGGGAAGACCCCCATGGACTCCGATAACGGGGGCCGCAGCCAGACTGGCCCCCAGCCGGATACTGCTCCAGAACCCCCAGTGGTTCCGGATTCAGGCAGGCAGCCTCTCTCTAGGGGGGTGATACATCTCCGTCGTATCTATAATTTTTTATTGTTCCATGTCAATATTATTAAACTTTCATATACTTTTGGCAACTTTTTATACTATTTTTTGGGACTAACATATTGATCCAGTGCCCAGTGTAAGTTCCTGTTTGTTGCATGTTTTATGTTTCGCAGAAACCCAATATCAAACAGAGTCCAAACGGGATAAAAACGGATGGAGAATTATTTGGAATATTTGTGATTTTTGGGAGGAAGAATCATCGCGAGACGGTGCCCGAGGGGGCCACAAGATAGGGGGGTGCCCCAGGGGGGCAGGCGCTCCCTGGACTCTTGTGGGCTCCCCGTAAGGCGGTTGACGCTCTTCTTTTGCCACAAGAAAGCTAATTTTATGAGAAAAAACTGTGCGAAAGATTCACCCCAATCGGAGTTACGGATCTTCGGATATAAAAGAAACGGTGGAAGGGCAGAATCTAAGAACGCGGAAACAGAGAGAGACAGAGAGATAGATCCAATCTCGGAGGGGCTCTCGCCCCTCCCACGCCATGGGAGCCAAGAACCAGAGGAGAAACCCTTCTCCCATCTAGGGAGGAGGTCAAGGAAGAAGAAGAAGAAGGGGGCCTCTCCCCCCTTGCTTCCGGTAGCGCCGGAGCGCTGCATGGGTCCATCATCATCACCGCGATCTTCACCAACACCGCCGTCATCTTCACCAACATCTCCATAACCTTCCCCTTCTATATTCAGCGGTCCACTCTCCCACAACCCGATGTACCCTCTACTTAAACATGGTGCTTTATGCTTCATATTATTATCCAATGATGTGTTGCCATTCTATGATGTCTGAGTAGATTTTCGTTGTCCTACAGGTGATTGATGAATTGCTATAATTGGTTTAATTTGCTTATGGTTATGTTGCTGTCCTATTGTGCCCTCCATGTCGTGCAAGCGTGAGGGATTACCGCTGTAGGGTGTTGCAAACGTTCATGATTCGCTTATAGTGGGTTGCTTGAGTGACAGAAGCATAAACCCGAGTAAGGGGGTTGTGGCGTATGGGATAAAGGGGACTTGATACTTTATTGTTATCGTTGGGTTTTACCTTAATGATCTTTAGTAGTTGCGGATGCTTGCTAGAGTTCCAATCATAAGTGCATATGATCCAAGAAGAGAATGTATGTTAGCTTATGCCTCTCCCACATAAAACTTGCTATCAGTCTATTAAAGTAGTCAATTGCTTAGGGATAATTTCACAACTCCCACCACCACTTTTCCACACTCGCTATATTTACTTTATTGCTTCTTTATCTAAACAGCCTCTACTTTTTATTTACGTGTTCTTTATTATCTTGCAAACCTATCCTATCACACATACAAAGTACTTCTAGTTTCATACTTGTTCTAGGTAAAGCGAACACTACGCGTGCGTAGAGTCCTATCGGTGGCAGATAGGACTTGAGAGAGTATTTGTTCTACATTTAGCTCCTCGTTGGGTTCGACACTCTTAATTATCGAAAGAGGCTACAATTATCCCCTATACTTGTGGGTTATCAAGACCTTTTTTTGGCGCCATTGCCGGGGAGTCATAGCGTGGGGTGAATATTCTCGTGTATGCTTGTTTGCTTTATCACTAAGTAATTTTTATTTGCTGTTCTGAGTTGTTCTCTATCTTTAGTTATGGGTAGGAAACGCAAAATACTAAAAAAAAATAGTTGTACCTACTGAACCAATGGTTGAAGAACCACTCAAAATCTATCACACTCCTGAAGCTTTTTACTTCGATCATCTTCGATCC
The DNA here is from genome assembly GCF_018294505.1 of Triticum aestivum. Taxonomy (NCBI): domain Eukaryota; kingdom Viridiplantae; phylum Streptophyta; class Magnoliopsida; order Poales; family Poaceae; genus Triticum; species Triticum aestivum. Next base: position 745,536,852 of record NC_057798.1, read on the forward strand.
CTTTGTGCTCGTGCTGAAACCCCCACTAGCTTATTTGAGGGAAAATCTTTAGATGAGCATGCTTGTTATGTGTGACACCGTATATCTGAAAAAGGGAAGCTTTTGCTGGATCAAATTCATCATTTGCAATGTTATGCTTGGAATTTATGTGAAATATATGATTTTACTTGTTGTTCTGAAAACCCTAAGAAACACCTTCCCTACCAATGTGACTTTAGTGACAATGGAATCGTATCTTCGTATGCTCAGGGTGTTTATAATTACTATGATGTTCAACAAATTGAAGAATTTGTTGCTTTTAGGGGTGCTTATGAAATTGCTTCTTTGATTGAAAAATATGATGCTACTCTTTACAAATCTGAAAATTTTGCCATACTTGAATATTGCTATGATAATTATGCTTCTAATGCATATGTTAAACCATATACTGAGGAATTCTCCGCTGTCCAAGAAGAGACTAATATTTTGCAGGAAGCTATGGAAGAAGAAATTACTGAAACTGTGAGCTCATTGGATGAAAAAGATGATGAGGAGAGCGAAGAACAAAAGGAGGAAGAGCATATTAGCTACCCGTTCCCACCTTCTAATGAGAGTAACTCTTCAACTCATACATTTTTTAATTCCCCTTCGTGCTTACCGAAGGATGATTGTTATGATGATTGTTATGATCCCGTTGATTCTCTTGAAATATCCCTTTTTGATGATGCTTGCTATGCTTGTGGCCAAGATGCCAATATGAATTATGCTTGTGGAGATGAACTTGCTATAGTTCCTTATGTTAAACATGAAATTGTTGCTATTGCACCCACGCATGATAGTCCTATTATCTTTTTGAATTCTCCAATCTACACTATATCGGAGAAGTTTGTGCTTATTAAGGATTATATTGATGGGTTGACTTTTACCATTGCACATGATGATTTTGATAGATATAATATGCATGTGCTTGCTACTCCTACTTGCAATTATTATGAGAGAGGAACTATATCTCCACCTCTCTATGTTTCCAATATGATAAAATTGCAAGAAACTGCTTATACTATGCATTGGCCTTTACTATGTGTGCACGAATTGTTCTTTTATGACATGCTGATGCATAGGAAGAGAGTTAGACTTCGTTGTTGCATGATTTATGTTACTTTATGCTCGCTACTAAATTACAAATCATTGTTAATAAAAATTGGCTTTGATATACCTTGGGATCCGGGTGGATCCATTACTTGAGCACTTTATGCCTAGCTTAATGGCTTTAAAGAAAGCGCTGCCAGGGAGACAAACCGGAAGTTTTAGAGAGTCATTTATTTCTGTTGAGTGCTTTTTTTATATTGTCTTAAAACAAAAAAATAAATAAAGAGGGGAACCCAAAACTTTTCAAAAAGGAAAGTGAAAGTGAGAGAGACAAGCATTGTTGAAGTGGGAGAGCTCCTTGAACTTTGTTCATGCTCACGGAAACTTTGTGAATCTTATTTACAGAAACTTTTCATCAAAAATAATTATCCCCTTGTAAAATTCCATTGGATTATAAAAATAATGTGCCAAGGTTTGCCTTTAGGATGTTTACAATGCTTGTTGGTTTCTACGGTGCAGGATAGAAACTTTGGCTGTAGTGCGCGATTTTACATTTTTACTGGCACGTCAAACGGTTCTGTTTCCATTTGCACTGTCTTGCTATACAAATTATTTATTTTTCCTAATTTTTGTAGAATTTTTGGGGTACTAGAAGTATGGTGAATGTTCAGATTGCTACATACTGTTCTGTTTTTGACAGATTCTATTTTTGATGCATAGTTTGCTTGTTTTGATGAAACTATCAATTTCTATCAGTGGATTAAGCCATGAAAAAGATATATAACAGTAGACACAATGAAAAAACAAAATATGAATTGGTTTGCAACAGTACCTAGAGTAGTGATTTTCTTTATTATACTAATGGATCTTACCGGGTTTTCTGTTGAAGTTTTGTGTGGATGCAGTGTTTGATCGAGGAGGTCTCGATATGAGGAAAAGGAAGAGAGGCAATAGATCAAGATTGGGGATGCCCGAGGCACCCCAAGTAAATATTCAAGGAGACTCAAGTGTCTAAGCTTGGGGATGCCCCGGAAGGCATCCCCTCTTTCTTCAACAAGTATCGGTCTGTTTTCGGATTCGTTTCGTTCATGCGATATGTGCAAGTCTTGGAGCGTCTTTTGCATTTAGTATTCACTTTTCTTTTATGCACCATGCTGGTATGAGATAGTCCTTGGTTGATTTATAGAATGCTCTTTGCACTTCACTTCTATCTCTTGAGTATGGCTTTATAGAATGCTGCATGTGCTTCACTTATATCATTTGAAGTTTGGATTGCCTGTTTCTCTTCACATAGGAAACCGCCATTTGTAGAATGCTCTTTTGCTTCACTTATATTTGTTAGAGCTTGGGCATATATTTTGTAGAAAGAATTAAACTCTCTTGCTTCACTTATATCTATTTAGAGAGATAACGGGAATTGGTCATTTAGATGGTTAGTCATAAAATCCTACATAAACTTGTAGATCGCTGAATATGATATGTTTGATTCCTTGCAATAGTTTTGCGATATAAAGGTGGTGATACTAGAGTCATGCTAGTGGGTGATTGTGGATTAGTAGAAATACTTGTGTTGAGGTTTTTGATTCCTGAAGCATGCACGTATGGTGAACCGCTTTGTGATGAAGTTGGAGCACAATTTTATTTATTGATTGTCTTCCTTATGAGTGGCGGTCGGGGACGAGCGATGGTCTTCCTACCAACCTATCCCCCTAGGAGCATGTGCATAGTACTTTGTTTTCAATGGCTTGTAGATTTTTGCAATAAGTATGTGAGTTCTTTATGACTAATGCTGAGTCCATGGATTATACGCACTCTCACCCTTCCATCATTGCTAGCCTCTTCGGTACCGTGCATTGCCCTTTCTCACCTCGAGAGTTGGTGCAAACTTCGCCGGTGCATCAAAACCCCGTGATATGATACGCTCAGTCACACATAAGCCTCCTTATATCTTCCTCAAAACAGCCACCATACCTACCTATTATGGCACTTTCATAGCCATTCCGAGATATATTGCCATGCAACTTCCATCATCATCATATACATGACTTGAGCATTCATTGTCATATTGCTTTGCATGATCGTAAGATAGCTAGCATGATGTTTTCATGGCTTGTCCGTTTTTGATGTCGTTGCTATGCTAGATCATTGCACATCCCGGTACACCGCCGGTGGCATTCATATAGAGTCATATCTTTGTTCTAGATATCGAGTTTTAATATTGAGTTGTAAGTAAATAAAAGTGTGATGATCATAATTATTAGAGCATTGTCCCAGTGAGGAAAGGATGATGGAGACTTTGATTCCCCCACAAGTCGGGATGAGACTCCGGACTTAATAAAAAAAAGAGGCCAAAGAAGCCTAAATAAAAAAAGGGGAGGCCAAAGAAGCCTATTCAAAAAAAAGATAAAAAAATGAGAGAAAAAGAGAGGAGGGGCAGTGTTACTATCCTTTTACCACACTTGTGCTTCAGAGTAGCACCATGTTCTTCATAGAGAGAGTCTCCTATGCTTTCACTTTCATATACTAGTGGGAATTTTCATTAAAGAATTTGGCTTGTATATTCCGATGATGGGCTTCCACAAATGCCCGAGGTCTTCATGAGCAAGCAAGTTGGAAGCACACCCACTTAGTTTTCAGTTTGAGCTTTCATACACTTATAGCTCTAGTGCATCCGTTGCATGGCAATCCCTACTCCTCGCATTGACATCAATTGATGGGCATCTCCATAGCCCGTTGATTAGCCGCGTCGATGTGAGACTTTCTCCCTTTTTGTCTTCTCCACATAACCTCCACCATCATATTCTATTCCACCTATAGTGCTATACCCATGGCTCATGCTCATGTATTGCGTGAAAGTTGAAAAAGTTTGAGATTACTAAAGTATGAAACAATTGCTTGGCTTGTCATCGGGGTTGTGCATGATTACATACTTTGTGTGATGAAGATAGAGCAACAGCCAGACTATATGATTTTGTAGGGATAACTTTCTTTGGCCATGTTGTTTTGAAAAGACATGATTGCTTTATTGGTACGCTTGAAGTATTATTGTTTTTATGTCAAATGATAGACTATTGCTTTGAATCACTCGTGTCTTAAAATGCATGCCATGATTAGACATATGATCAAGATTATGCTAGGTAGTATTGCACATCAAAAATTATCTTCTTTATCATTTACCTACTTGAGGACGAGCAAGAATTAAGCTTGGGGATGCTGATACATCTCCATCATATCTATAATTTTTGATTGTTCCATGCCAACATTATTCAACTTTCATATACTTTTGGCAACTTTTTATACTATTTTTTGGGACTAACATATTGATCCAGTGCCCAGTGTCAGTTCCTGTTTGTTGCATGTTTTATGTTTCGCAGAAACCCAATATGAAACAGAGTCCAAACGGGATAAAAACGGACGGAGAATTATTTTGGAATATTTGTGATTTTTGGGAGGAAGAATCATCGCGAGACGGTGCCCGAGGGGGCCACAAGATAGGGGGGCACGCCACAGGGGGGCAGGCGCGCCCTGGTATCTCGTGGGCGCCCCGTACGGCCGTTGACGCTCTTCTTTTGCCTCAAGAAAGCTAATTTTACGAGAAAAATCTGTGCGAAAGATTCACCCTAATCCGAGTTACGGATCTCCGGATATAAAAGAAACGGTGGAAGGGCAGAATCTAAGAATGCAGAAACAGAGAGAGATAGAGAGATATATCCAATCTCGGAGGGGCTCTCGCCCCTCCCACTGAAGGAAATATGCCCTAGAGGCAATAATAAAGTTATTATTTATTTCCTTATAATCATGATAAATGTTTATTATTCATGCTAAAATTGTATTTACCGGAAACATAATACATGTGTGAATACATAGACAAACATAGTGTCACTAGTATGCCTCTACTTGACTAGCTCGTTAATCAAAGATGGTTATGTTTCCTAACCATGAACAAAGAGTTGTTATTTGATTAACGAGGTCACATCATTAGTAGAATGATCTGATTGACATGACCCATTCCATTAGCTTAGCACCCGATCGTTTAGTATGTTGCTATTAATTTCTTCATGACTTATACATGTTCCTATGACTATGAGATTATGCAACTCCCGTTTACCGGAGGAACACTTTGGGTACTACCAAACGTCACAACGTAACTGGGTGATTATAAAGGAGTACTACAGGTGTCTCCAATGGTCGATGTTGGGTTGGCGTATTTCGAGATTAGGATTTGTCACTCCGATTGTCGGAGAGGTATCTCTGGGCCCTCTCGGTAATACACATCACATAAGCCTTGCAAGCATTACAACTAATATGTTAGTTGTGAGATGATGTATTACGGAACGAGTAAAGGGACTTGCCGGTAACGAGATTGAACTAGGTATTGGATACCGACGATCGAATCTCGGGCAAGTAACATACCGATGACAAAGGGAACAACGTATGTTGTTATGCGGTCTGACCGATAAAGATCTTCGTAGAATATGTAGGAGCCAATATGGACATCCAGGTCCCGCTATTGGTTATTGACCGGAGACGTGTCTCGGTCATGTCTACATTGTTCTCGAACCCGTAGGGTCCGCACGCTTAAGGTTACGATGACAGTTATATTATGAGTTTATGCATTTTGATGTACCGAAGGTTGTTCGGAGTCCCGGATGTGATCACGAACATGACGAGGAGTCTCGAAATGGTCGAGACATAAAGATTGATATATTGGAAGCCTATGTTTGGACATCGGAAGTGTTCCGGGTGAAATCGGGATTTTACCGGGTTACCGAGAGGGTTACCGGAACCCCCCGGGAGCTATTTGGGCCATAGTGGGCCTTAGTGGAAAAGAGAAGGGGCTGCCCTAGATGGGCTGCGCCCCCCCCCCCTTCCCCTAGTCCTATTAGGACTAGGAGAGGTGGCCGGCCCCCTCCTCCTCTTTTCCCCTCCGAGGAATCCTAGTTGGACTAGGATTGGAGGGGGAATCCTACTCCCAGAAGGAGTAGGACTCTCCTGCGCCTCCCCCCTTGGCCGGCCAGCCTCCCCTCCTCTCCTCCTTTATATACGGAGGCAGGGGCACCTCTAAACACACAAGTTGACACAAGTTGATCCACGTGATCGATTCCTTAGCCGTGTGCGGTGCCCCCTGCCACCATATTCCTCGATAATACTGTAGCGGAGTTTAGGCGAAGCCCTGCTGCTGTAGTTCATCAAGATCGTCACCACGCCGTCGTGCTGACGGAACTCTTCCCCGACACTTTGCTGGATCGGAGTCCGGGGATCGTCATCGAGCTGAACGTGTGCTCGAACTCGGAGGTGCCGTAGTTTCGGTGCTTGATCGGTTGGATCGTGAAGACGTACGACTACTTCCTCTACGTCGTGTCATCGCTTCCGCAGTCGGTCTGCGTAGGGTACGTAGACAATACTCTTCCCCTCGTTGCTATGCATCACATGATCTTGCGTGTGCGTAGGAAAATTTTTGAAATTACTACGAAACCCAACAGTGGCATCCGAGCCTAGGTTAATGATGTTGATGTTATATGCACGAGTAGAACACAAGTAAGTTGTGGACGATACAAGTCATACTGCCTACCAGCATGTCATACTTTGGTTCGGCGGTATTGTTGGACGAGACGACCCGGACCAACCTTACGCGTACGCTTACGCGAGACCGGTTCCCTCGACGTGCTTTGCACAGAGATGGCTTGCGGGCGACTGCCTCTCCAACTTTAGTTGAACCAAGTATGGCTACGCCCGGTCCTTGCGAAGGTTAAAACGGAGTCTATTTGACAAACTATCGTTGTGGTTTTGATGCGTAGGTGAGATTGGTTCTTACTTAAGCCCGTAGCAGCCACGTAAAACATGCAACAACAAAGTAGAGGACGTCTAACTTGTTTTTGCAGGGCATGTTGTGATGTGATATGGTCAAGGCATGATGCTGAATTTTATTGTATGAGATGATCATGTTTTGTAAACAAGTTATCGGCAACTGGCAGGAGCCATATGGTTGTCGCTTTATTGTATGCAATGCAATCGCGATGTAATGCTTTACTTTATTACTAAACGGTAGTGATAGTCGTGGAAGCATAAGATTGGCGAGACGACAACGATGCTACGATGGAGATCAAGGTGTCGCGCCGGTGACGATGGTGATCATGACGGTGCTTCGGAGATGGAGATCACAAGCACAAGATGATGATGGCCATATCATATCACTTATATTGATTGCATGTGATGTTTATCTTTTTATGCATCTTATCTTGCTTTGATTGACGGTAGCATTATAAGATGATCTCTCACTAAATTATCAAGAAGTGTTCTCCCTGAGTATGCACCGTTGCCAAAGTTCGTCGTGCCCAGACACCACGTGATGATCGGGTGTGATAAGCTCTACGTCCATCTACAACGGGTGCAAGCCAGTTTTGCACACGCAGAATACTCAGGTTAAACTTGACGAGCCTAGCATATGCAGATATGGCCTCGGAACACGGAGACCGAAAGGTCGAGCGTGAATCATATAGTAGATATGATCAACATAACGATGTTCACCATTGAAAACTACTCCATCTCACGTGATGATCGGTTATGGTTTAGTTGATTTGGATCACGTGATCACTTAGAGGATTAGAGGGATGTCTATCTAAGTGGGAGTTCTTTAGTAATATGATTAATTGAACTTAAAATTTATCATGAACTTAGTCCCTGATAGTATCTTGCTTGTTTATGTTGATTGTAGATAGATGGCTCGTGCTGTTGTTCCGTTAAATTTTAATGCGTTCCTTGAGAAAGCAAAGTTGAAAGATGATGGTAGCAATTACACGGACTGGGTCCGTAACTTGAGGATTATCCTCATTGCTGCACAGAAGAATTACGTCCTGGAAGCACCGCTGGGTGCCAGGCCTGCTGCTGGAGCAACGCCAGATGTTATGAACGTCTGGCAGAGCAAAGCTGATGACTACTCAATAGTTCAGTGTGCCATGCTTTACGGCTTAGAATCGGGACTTCAACGACGTTTTGAACGTCATGGAGCATATGAGATGTTCCAGGAGTTGAAGTTAATATTTCAAGCAAATGCCCGGATTGAGAGATATGAAGTCTCCAATAAGTTCTATAGCTGCAAGATGGAGGAGAACAGTTCTGTCAGTGAGCATATACTCAAAATGTCTGGGTATAATAATCACTTGATTCAATTGGGAGTTAATCTTCCGGATGATTGCGTCATTGACAGAATTCTCCAATCACTGCCACCAAGCTACAAGAGCTTCGTGATGAACTATAATATGCAAGGGATGAACAAGACTATTCCCGAGCTCTTCGCAATGCTGAAAGCTGCGGAGGTAGAAATCAAAAAGGAGCATCAAGTGTTGATGGTTAACAAAACCACTAGTTTCAAGAAAAAGGGCAAAGGAAAGAAGAAAGGGAACTTCAAGAAGAACAGCAAGCCAGTTGCTGCTCAAGAGAAGAAACCCAAGTCTGGACCTAAGCCTGAAACTGAGTGCTTCTACTGCAAGCAGACTGGTCACTGGAAGCGGAACTGCCCCAAGTATTTGGCGGATAAGAAGGATGGCAAGGTGAACAAAGGTATATATGATATACATGTTATTGATGTGTACCTTACTAGAGCTCGCAGTAGCACCTGGGTATTTGATACTGGTTCTGTTGCTAATATTTGCAACTCGAAACAGGGACTACAGAATAAGCGGGCACTGGCAAAGGACGAGGTGACGATGCGCGTGGGAAACGGTTCCAAAGTCGATGTGATCGCGGTCGGCACGCTACCTCTACATCTACCTTCGGGATTAATATTAGACCTAAATAATTGTTATTTGGTGCCAGCGTTGAGCATGAACATTATATCTGGATCTTGTTTAATGCGAGACGGTTATTCATTTAAATCAGAGAATAATGGTTGTTCTATTTATATGAGTAATATCTTTTATGGTCATGCACCCTTGAAGAGTGGTCTATTCTTACTAAATCTCGATAGTAGTAATACACATATTCATAATGTTGAAACCAAAAGATGCAGAGTTGATAATGAAAGTGCAACTTATTTGTGGCACTGTCGTTTAGGTCATATCGGTGTAAAACGCATGAAGAAACTCCATACTAATGGACTTTTGGAACCACTTGATTATGAATCACTTGGTACTTGCGAACCGTGCCTCATGGGCAAGATGACTAAAACACCGTTCTCCGGTACTATGGAGAGAGCAACAGATTTGTTGGAAATCATACATACCGATGTATGTGGCCCGATGAATATTGAGGCTCGTGGCGGATATCGTTATTTTCTCACCTTCACAGATGATTTAAGCAGATATGGGTATATTTACTTAATGAAACATAAGTCTGAAACATTTGAAAAGTTCAAAGAATTTCAGAGTGAAGTTGAAAATCATCGTAACAAGAAAATAAAGTTTCTACGATCTGATCGTGGAGGAGAATATTTGAGTTACGAGTTTGGTGTACATTTGAAAAACTGTGGAATAGTTTCGCAACTCACGCCACCCGGAACACCACAGCGTAATGGTGTGTCCGAACGTCGTAATCGTACTTTACTAGATATGGTGCGATCTATGATGTCTCTTACAGATTTACCGCTATCATTTTGGGGTTATGCTTTAGAGACGGCCGCATTCACGTTAAATAGGGCACCATCAAAATCCGTTGAGACGACGCCTTATGAACTATGGTTTGGCAAGAAACCAAAGTTGTCGTTTCTTAAAGTTTGGGGCTGCGATGCTTATGTGAAAAAGCTTCAACCTGATAAGCTCGAACCCAAATCGGAGAAATGTGTATTCATAGGATACCCAAAGGAAACTGTTGGGTACACCTTCTATCACAGATCCGAAGGCAAAACATTCGTTGCTAAGAATGGATCATTTCTAGAGAAGGAGTTTCTCTCGAAAGAAGTGAGTGGGAGGAAAGTAGAACTTGACGAGGTAACTGTACCTGCTCCCTTACTGGAGAGTAGTTCATCACAGAAAACTGTTTCAGTGACACCTACACCGGTTAGTGAGGAAGCCAATGATAATGATCATGAAACTTCAGATCAAGATACTACTGAACCACGTAGATCAACCAGAGTAAGATCCGCGCCAGAGTGGTACGGAAATCCTGTTCTGGAAGTCATGCTACTAGATCATGATGAACCTACGAACTATGAAGAAGCGATGGTGAGCCCAGATTCCGCAAAGTGGCTTGAAGCCATGAAATCTGAGATGGGATCCATGTATGAGAACAAAGTATGGACTTTGGTTGACTTGCCCGATGATCGGCAAGCAATTGAGAATAAATGGATCTTTAAGAAGAAGACTGACGCTGATGGTAATGTTACTGTCTACAAAGCTCGACTTGTCGCAAAAGGTTTTCGACAAGTTCAAGGAATTGACTACGATGAGACCTTCTCACCCGTAGCGATGCTTAAGTCCGTCCGAATCATGTTAGCAATTGCCGCATTTTATGATTATGAAATTTGGCAAATGGATGTCAAAACTGCATTCCTGAATGGATTCCTGGAAGAAGAGTTGTATATGATGCAACCAGAAGGTTTTGTCGATCCAAAGGAAGCTAACAAAGTGTGCAAGCTCCAGCGATCCATTTATGGACTGGTGCAAGCCTCTCGGAGTTGGAATAAACGTTTTGATAGTGTGATCAAAGCATTTGGTTTTATACAGACTTTCGGAGAAGCCTGTATTTACAAGAAAGTGAGTGGGAGCTCTGTAGCATTTCTGATATTATATGTGGATGACATATTACTGATTGGAAATGATATAGAATTTCTGGATAGCATAAAGGGATACTTGAATAAAAGTTTTTCAATGAAAGACCTCGGTGAAGCTGCTTACATATTAGGCATTAAGATCTATAGAGATAGATCAAGACGCTTAATTGGACTTTCACAAAGCACATACCTTGACAAAATTTTGAAGAAGTTCAAAATGGATCAAGCAAAGAAAGGGTTCTTGCCTGTGTTACAAGGTGTGAAATTGAGTAAGACTCAATGCCCGACCACTGCAGAAGATAGAGAGAATATGAAAGATGTTCCCTATGCATCAGCCATAGGCTCTATCATGTATGCAATGCTGTGTACCAGACCTGATGTGTGCCTTGCTATAAGTTTAGCAGGGAGGTACCAAAGTAATCCAGGAATGGATCACTGGACAGCGGTCAAGAACATCCTGAAATACCTGAAAAGGACTAAGGATATGTTTCTCGTATATGGAAGTGACAAAGAGCTCATCGTAAAAGGTTACGTTGATGCAAGCTTTGACACTGATCCGGACGATTCTAAATCGCAAACCGGATACGTGTTTACATTAAACGGTGGAGCTGTCAGTTGGTGCAGTTCTAAACAAAGCGTTGTAGCGGGATCTACATGTGAAGCGGAATACATAGCTGCTTCGGAAGCAGCAAATGAAGGAGTCTGGATGAAGGAGTTCATATCCGATCTAGGTGTCATACCTAGTGCATCGGGTCCAATGAAAATCTTTTGTGACAATACTGGTGCAATTGCCTTAGCAAAGGAATCCAGATTTCACAAAAGGACCAAACACATCAAGAGACGCTTCAACTCCATCCGGGATCTAGTCCAGGTGGGAGACATAGAGATTTGCAAGATACATACGGATCTGAATGTTGCAGACCCGTTGACTAAGCCTCTTCCACGAGCAAAACATGATCAGCACCAAGGCTCCATGGGTGTTAGAATCATTACAGTGTAATCTAGATTATTGACTCTAGTGCAAGTGGGAGACTGAAGGAAATATGCCCTAGAGGCAATAATAAAGTTATTATTTATTTCCTTATAATCATGATAAATGTTTATTATTCATGCTAAAATTGTATTTACCGGAAACATAATACATGTGTGAATACATAGACAAACATAGTGTCACTAGTATGCCTCTACTTGACTAGCTCGTTAATCAAAGATGGTTATGTTTCCTAACCATGAACAAAGAGTTGTTATTTGATTAACGAGGTCACATCATTAGTAGAATGATCTGATTGACATGACCCATTCCATTAGCTTAGCACCCGATCGTTTAGTATGTTGCTATTGCTTTCTTCATGACTTATACATGTTCCTATGACTATGAGATTATGCAACTCCCGTTTACCGGAGGAACACTTTGGGTACTACCAAACGTCACAACGTAACTGGGTGATTATAAAGGAGTACTACAGGTGTCTCCAATGGTCGATGTTGGGTTGGCGTATTTCGAGATTAGGATTTGTCACTCCGATTGTCGGAGAGGTATCTCTGGGCCCTCTCGGTAATACACATCACATAAGCCTTGCAAGCATTACAACTAATATGTTAGTTGTGAGATGATGTATTACGGAACGAGTAAAGAGACTTGCCGGTAACGAGATTGAACTAGGTATTGGATACCGACGATCGAATCTCGGGCAAGTAACATACCGATGACAAAGGGAACAACGTATGTTGTTATGCGGTCTGACCGATAAAGATCTTCGTAGAATATGTAGGAGCCAATATGGGCATCCAGGTCCCGCTATTGGTTATTGACCGGAGACGTGTCTCGGTCATGTCTACATTGTTCTCGAACCCGTAGGGTCCGCACGCTTAAGGTTACGATGACAGTTATATTATGAGTTTATGCATTTTGATGTACCGAAGGTTGTTCGGAGTCCCGGATGTGATCACGGACATGACGAGGAGTCTCGAAATGGTCGAGACATAAAGATTGATATATTGGAAGCCTATGTTTGGACATCGGAAGTGTTCCGGGTGAAATCGGGATTTTACCGGGTTACCGAGAGGGTTACCGGAACCCCCCGGGAGCTATTTGGGCCATAGTGGGCCTTAGTGGAAAAGAGAAGGGGCTGCCCTAGATGGGCTGCGCGCCCCCCCCCTTCCCCTAGTCCTATTAGGACTAGGAGAGGTGGCCGGCCCCCTCCTCCTCTTTTCCCCTCCGAGGAATCCTAGTTGGACTAGGATTGGAGGGGGAATCCTACTCCCAGAAGGAGTAGGACTCTCCTGCGCCTCCCCCCCTTGGCCGGCCAGCCTCCCCTCCTCTCCTCCTTTATATACGGAGGCAGGGGCACCTCTAAACACACAAGTTGACACAAGTTGATCCACGTGATCGATTCCTTAGCCGTGTGCGGTGCCCCCTGCCACCATATTCCTCGATAATACTGTAGCGGAGTTTAGGCGAAGCCCTGCTGCTGTAGTTCATCAAGATCGTCACCACGCCGTCGTGCTGACGGAACTCTTCCCCGACACTTTGCTGGATCGGAGTCCGGGGATCATCATCGAGCTGAACGTGTGCTCGAACTCGGAGGTGCCGTAGTTTCGGTGCTTGATCGGTTGGATCGTGAAGACGTACGACTACTTCCTCTACGTCGTGTCATCGCTTCCGCAGTCGGTCTGCGTAGGGTACGTAGACAATACTCTTCCCCTCGTTGCTATGCATCACATGATCTTGCGTGTGCGTAGGAAAATTTTTGAAATTACCACGAAACCCAACACCCACACCATGGGAGCCAAGGACCAGAGGGGAAACCCTTCTCCCATCTAGGGAGGAGGTCAAGGAAGAAGAAGAAGAAGGGAGCCTCTCTCCCCCTTGCTTCCGGTGGCGCCGGAGCGCTGCCGGGGGCCATCATCATCACCGTGATCTTCACCAACACCGTCGTCATCTTCACCAACATCTCCATCACCTTCCCCCATCTATATTCAGCGGTCCACTCTCCCACAACCTACTGTACCCTCTACCTAAACAAGGTGCTTTATGCTTCATATTATTATCCAATGATGTGTTGCCATCTTATGATGTCTGAGTAGAATTTTGTTGTCCTACAGGTGATTGATGAATTGCTATGATTGGTTTAATTTGCTTGTGGTTATGTTGCTGTCCTATTGTGCCCTCCGTGTCGTGCAAGCATGAGGGATTACCACTGTAGGGTGTTGCAATACGTTCATGATTCGCTTATAGTGGGTTGCTTGAGTGATAGAACCATAAACCCGAGTAAGGGGGTTGTGGCGTATGGGATAAAGGGGACTTGATACTTTATTGTTATGGTTGGATTTTACCTTAATGATCTTTAGTAATTTCGGATGCTTGCTAGAGTTCCAATGATAAGTGCATATGATCCAAGAAGAGAAAGTATGTTAGCTTATGCCTCTCCCACATAAAACTTGCTATTGGTCTAGTAAAGTAGTCAATTGCTTAGGGACAATTTCACAACTCCCACCACCACTTTTCCACACTCGCTATATTTACTTTATTGCTTCTTTATCTAAACAGCCTCTAATTTTTATTTACGTGTTCTTTATTATCTTGCAAACCTATCCTATCACACCTACAAAGTACTTCTAGTTTCATACTTGTTCTAGGTAAAGCGAACACTAAGCATGCGTAGAGTCGTATCAGTGGCAGATAGGACTTGAGAGAGTATTTGTTCTACCTTTAGCTCCTCGTTGGGTTCGACACTCTTACTTATCGAAAGAGGCTACAATTATCCCCTATACTTGTGGGTTATCAGGGGGCGAGCCGCCTGTGCCGATGACCTCTGTCCATCCAGAGGCATCGGATAACTTGCTGGAAGCGCTTCGCGGCGCTTCCATTGACGAAGAGCACCGCACCATCATGGGTGCGGTGATCGAGAAGGTCCGGTCCGCCAAAAGTGGATTGACCGAAGCCTGCGCCAGCCTCCTAACAGGCTTTGAGGTAATTAATAAAATTATAAGAAAATATCACAGTATAGACAGTAGCCCCTAATGCTCTATTTGGCGTTCAGAAAGAAAGGCCGAACAGAGGATCAAATAACATCCGCAGGAGACTAAAAGAAAATGTCCATGTGAATAAGTAGGCATCATTGCTGGCCGCTGCCGCTCATACTGCCGAGGTCTCCGTACTGAAGCAGGACCTGGAGCGGACCGAAGGAGAGCTCAGCCTCGTGAAGAGGCAGATTGAGGAGAACAAAGGTACATAATACCCCGTCTGTATATTGATAAAGAAAAAATGGTTTGAGCTCATAGAAACGTCATGGACTTTAATAGGGGCCACGACCGAAGTGGCGGCCCTGAAGAAGGCGCTGACCGAGGCCGAAGACAATGCGGCCAAGGAGCGCACCGAGCGTGAGAAGCAAGAGGCCCGGGTCGACGAGGTCCAGCAAGAGCTCCAGGATTTCGTCAAGAAATACGAGTCCTTGGAGCGTGACTCTAAGACACAAGAGTCTGAGCTTGCGAAGGCCCTCCAGAACGCACAGGATGCCAAGGCCGAAGCCCAAAAGGCCCTCTAGGAGGTTCAAGCGGCCAAGAAGATTGCGGCGGGTAAGGCATTTAGTATGCAAAGCAAGCATGTGAAGGAGGCTTTCTTTTTACTTACCCAAATTTGGATCTCTCCAGGAGCATCCGCAGATCTACCGCGCAGCATCTCTGATGATGCGGAGTTCTACCGGGTCGAAGAAGGGAGCTCGACGGATAAATTGTTCCGGTCTCAATATACTGGGACCGAACATCCGATGCCCTTGAGCGACCAGCTGAAGCAACTAGTCGAATTGCACAAGGCTGTTGAACTGGCCATGAAGGACCTTATAGTCCGGATGTGGCCAGCCGAGCCCTTGCCCAGCATCTACTTCGGCCTCGTGAAGCGGCTTGTAAATGCCTACCCGCGGCTTGAAGTCATAAAGCAGTCAGTCTGCATTGAAGGTGCGCACCGGGCCTTCGCCCGCGTGAAAGTGCACTGGGCGAAGATGGATGCCGAGAAGCTGGTGACGGAGGGGCCGCCGAAGGGCAAGGAGCACCGCCACCCCAAGAAGTATTATGATGGTGTCATGAAGGGCGCCCGCCCTGTGGCGGAGGAATGTACGAAAGATGTAATATTTGAATGAATGTACTCATTTGATCCTATAATATGAAAACGAGTTCATGTGCGCTATATAATGCTTGTTGATTTAAAATATTACCTTCTGTGCGGCCGTTTATAAAATCTGAGAGTTGGCCAGTCGTCGGCTTCTGCCCCCATGTAACTAGTACTGGGGTGTTCGGGATAAATCTAAACACTCTTTATCCAAATTTTTGGTCCTTTAAGGAGGTGTTTAGCGCAACGAACAAGGCAAATCGGACTATACGGCTTTATCACTCTCACTTAGCCATAGAAGTCTATAATTTTAAATTTTGGCGTAGCCCCTGGTATTCGGAAAGCCGGACTTGGGGCGCTATACACGCCTAAATCGGACAAGGCCGATTCCTTGCTCAAAGCGGAAAAAAACTTTAAGGATTTAAGACCTCTCGAACAGCGACCAGCTCTCACCGCATCATGACAGTCAGTTTTCGGCTTTCTCTACTGAGGTGCTTGTCCGGAAGAACCGGGACACAATCGAAGTAGTTCTCCCTGTGCTACCTTAGCCGATATAGCGGAACGTAAGGTATCAAAACATGGGAGCCGGGCAAACCCAACTATTGACCCAAGACATGATTCGGAGCTGATGCATATAATGCTATAAGTTCGGGGTGCCGCACTGTCGAAAGTGTTCGGACTTTTCTTGTCGTGTTATGGGGTACACCGAAGCCCCCGGCGAGCTAATCGTACCAAAATGTACGGGGGCTATTCGTAATAAATAAACAGTCAAGGAAAAGATAGAGAAATGTAATAATAAGCTCACGATGTACATTATTTTCCATTGTTATAATAATAAGTCGAGGTGTATGTATACAAGTCGTGCGATAAGCAAAATAGGACTATTTGACATGTCCTAACCAAGAGCAAGCTGCGTGTGGGTATGTAAAACAGGTAGCGATCGTTATCAGAGACCACCTGGGGATTCCCTTGTACGTCAAAGCTTCTTGCCTCCTTGTTTTTTCCGTCCCGTAATGGGTCCGATACTCAGATTATCAGAAGAGCCTTGAAAAGAGAAAGACATGAAAGAAAGAAAAGGGTGAAGGTGTGCGGGTCTTGTGACGGTTGAGTCGTATTTTTGGACCGCATTTTATCTATGCCTCCACCTATGCCCATGGTATTTTAAGTGCGTAATTATGTACACGTGGCATGAATTTCACCGCTTGACTGGGACTAGGACGGAGGCCGAATTTCTAGGCAAGCTCAGGACGTGCCGGCCGATCCTATTGCAGAGTACTCCGGACTCGCTTAACAGTGTCCGGGGGCTTTATTGCCGGATTGGAGGTCTGCCTAAGAAGGCTGCTCTGTACTTCTGCTGCGAGGGGCGCAGTGTGCTCCTCTGTATGGAGGGAGCGCTCTGTGTTTCCATTGACTGTTCACTACTAGGGAAAAGCCTAGCGGCATCGCGGGTTTTAGGCCTATCAGTAGCGCGGGAAGGAGCGCTACTGATAAGGCGCTACAGCTAAACCTCATCAATAGCGCGCCTAGATCCACGCTACTGCTAAATTGACTTAGTAGTAGCGCTTCTCCTTTACCGCGCTACTGGTAATTAGTAGTAGCGCTTCTCCTTTACCGCGCTACTACTATTATTTAGTATTTTATTTCTTTTTTATTTCATGTTGTATTCATACACCTTTACACAAGTTTTCATACAACAGGAATTTAGAGATTGTTTTTACATCATAATGAGTTATTACATCACGGGGTGAAAGAACCGTGGACTAGTTTCAAGTGGATGTCCATCCACTTGAAACTAATCCGCGGTTCTTTCATCGAATGATATAATAATATCATCATCATCATCATATCATTAACAACTTATCATCATAATACATCATTGTCATATAACACCTCCTCAAGATCATCGTTTTCATCAATGACATCACATAGCAAATTGGTCACTAGTCGTAATCACAAGTACTCCTCATTATCAACTCTAACACATTACCACATAATAAACATATTGTACCTCATAGGACCTACTACATTCGATTAAGACCTACTACATTTTCTAAGGTAAAATAGCAAAAATCAAGATAGCCCCTGACTCTCCATTATGGAGAATGGAGATTAGCCTGTCTCCAATTCTTGCCTTTTGCTGAATGTTACTTCCAAGAACCTCCTTGCAAATGTCCATACATTCCTTCCATTCTTTGATGATCATGTGTTCACCGGTTTTAGAAATCCCATATGCACAGGTGAGCTCCCTAGATTTACCTGGCAGTATGTTCAAAACTAAGAGGCGGCCATTTAGTGACATCAGATGAGGCACACAATCCATCGGGAGTTTCTGTTGAAAAACATAATAATAACTTCGTAGTTAGCAATGATGTACTAGTTTTAGAAGTATGCAAAAGATGCACGGATGTTGTAATAGTAAAAAATCTTACTAGGGTATCTCTAGAGAAGTTACCGTGGTTCAACACATGCACTAGTGGCACGTATTCACTATAATTTGGAGGAGTTCGATAATAGTTATTGTAATTCTCAAGAAGAGTACAAAATGCGATCAGATGATTTTTCTCCTTATACGTTAATTCGGTGTCATCGATGTAGTGGGTTTTATCTACCATCTTCCGCACAGTCTTTGAAGAATCAAAATAAGCTGTCAATGGAAATAAGCTATCAACTATTTTGAAATAAACAATATAAATTAGTTAATAACTATGCTTGATAAACTCACATAGCGGTACAATCGGAAGCGTATCAACAAGGACCCAAATGTCCATATTGTCTTGCTCGATGTCAAGATCACCAAGATCCATGGTGATAATCATACCCTCATAAAAACCATACATTTTGCAAAGTGCTTCCCAATTTTGGCAACCAAAATGGGTTACGCTCTGAGCATTGCACAGATTTACTTCAAAATCCATATCATGATGGGTCCTTAGGTGTATTTTCTTTGTTTCAAAATTTTCATGGTCTTCAAAACCCATCCTCTCCAAGACAAAGCGTCTTGCATGGCATGGAATAAGCTAGTCGAATTGTAAAATATGAAAATTAGGCGTTGAAATAGTTGAAGTCATGCTTAATTACGAAAAAAACACTTGTCGTTGTTGCGCACCGTTTCAACATCGAAGGTCTCCTCGACCTTAATGTTGAAGCACCGATCTTCGTCTAGCTCAACGAACCTGTCGCACATACCTCGATCGTCGTGGCACCAGCTGCACTCCCCCGGGACACTGTCGTCGTCCGAGTATGCAGTTTCCTACGTTCATAATTCAAAGATTAAATGTGTACATATTCTAGCACAAGTCATGCCAGAATTCACGAAAAAATCCGGCAAAACATAGGCCACTCAGAGATGTAAACTGAACATGAACGGCCACTTGGGCAACCACATATCCTATTTGAGCAACAACACAAGATATACAAGGATATTTGGCTAGTCTCACCTTGATGTCAGAGGGCGTCGGTGACTGGGACGACGGCGGGGATGTCGGAGGGGGTCGGTGACTGGGACGACGGCGGGGATGTCGGAGGGGGTCAGTGACGGGGACGACGGTGGTCACCTGAAATCGTATAAGTTATCACTAATACATCCCGAATAATTGCTTAAACGAAAAAATAACAACAAATATGACATGTTCAACTAGTTTTATTAATTCAACTAGTTCTTACTAAATATAAACTTACTATAAATAGAAAAAACTAGTTCTTTCTAAAAATAAAGTAGTTCAACTAGTTATATTAATTATCTTACTAAAAATACATCAGTTCTATTAATTCAACTAGTTTATTAATTTACTTAGTAAACTAGTTCAACTACAACTAAAGTAGTTCAACTAAAACAACTATTAATCATACTGCCCTAGTTAACTAGTACCATCACTACTAGTAATTCACATCTACTACTAAAAATCTAGTACTTATGTGAACCCTAAATTAACACCTACTACTACTAAAAATCTAGTACTAACTAAGCAACATCTAGTACTAGCTATGAACCCCAAATTAACATCTACTACTACTAAATCTAGTACTAACTAGTGGCAGGGGTGGGGGCGACGGAGAGGTAGCTAGGGGCGGGGAGGGCGGGATCGGGATCAAGAGGCGGCGGTGCTGGGTGGGCTCGGGTGGCGGCGGTGAGGTCGAGGGCGGTGGGAGGACGGCTGCCGGCGGCGGAGGGAGAAGGGGCGGCCGCAGGCGAAGGGAGGAGGGCGGCGGCTGAGGAGGTAGGGGCGGCCGCAGGCGGAGGGAGGATGTGCGAGGAGGAGGGAGGAGGGACGGAAGGAGGGGAGTACCTCGGCGGCGAACGGACGAAGGCGGCGGCGGCGGCGATGACGACGCACGACGACAGTTATCGGCACGCGGGCGAGAGTGAGAGTGTGAGTGAGAGAGAGGGTCGGTCGTGCGCGTGGGGATAAGGTAGGGATAGTTGTAGCGCGTTTGCCGAAATGCGCTACAGCTAATCTGAATAGCTGTAGCGCGGTTCGTTATAGGGTGCTGCTGCTATAACTAGTGGGGGGCGAGGTCATGGCAATTAGAGCAGTAGCGCATTTTGCGGTGGACGCGCTACTGCTATTTTCCTTTCAGCAACGCGTTTTGCTATCACGCGCTACTACTAAGTAGTAGTAGCGTTGTATTTTGAGCAGCGCTGCTGGTAAGTTCCTGTGTATAGGCTTTTCCCTAGTAGTGGTTATAACCTTGCGAGGTCCTGGCATCTTGAGCTTGAGGTAGGCATAATGTGGTACCGCATTGAA
The DNA here is from genome assembly GCF_018294505.1 of Triticum aestivum. NCBI lineage: Eukaryota > Viridiplantae > Streptophyta > Magnoliopsida > Poales > Poaceae > Triticum > Triticum aestivum. The sequence goes on from NC_057798.1 coordinate 745,557,478, forward strand.
TCTAGCAAATGCGGTTCGTCCGAGCAGTGCGTGATAGCCACTGCAGAAGGGGACAATATCAAAGATTAACTCCTCGCTTCAGAAGTTGTCCGGAGATGCGAAGACTACTTCCAGTGTGATTGAGCCCGTGCAACGGGCCTCTACACCTGGTATGACACCTTTAAAGGTGGTTTTGGTGGGTTTGATCCTTGAGGGATCGATGCCCATTTTGCGCACTGTATCCTGATAGAGCAGGTTCAGGCTGCTCCCATCATCCATAAGAACTCGTGTGGGGTGGAATCCGTCAATGGTGGGGTCGAGGACCAATGCGGCCAAACCGCCATGACGGATACTGGTAGGATGGTCCCTGCGATCAAAAGTGATCGGACAAGAAGACCATGGATTGAAATTTGGGGCGACTGGCTCCATCGCGTAGACGTCCCTTAGTCCGCGCTTCCGCTCCCGCTTGGGAATATGGGTGGCGTATATCATGTTTACTGTTTTCACTTGGGAAGGAAATTTCTTTTGTCCTCCTGTGTTCGGCAGCCGGAGCCCCTCGTCATCATCACTATGCGGCCCATTTTCCTTGTGTTAGGCATTCAACTTGCCGGCCTATTTAAACACCCAACATTCTCTGTTGGTGTGATGGCTAGTTTATCGGGGGTGCTGTGAATTTGACACGAGCGATCGAGTATGCGGTCCAGACTGGACGGGCTCGGATTGTTTTCATCCTCGGCATTATCCGGAGCGTTATTGTCTCGTGCGTCGGTATCGCTATTTTTGCTATGGCGAGGCTTAGAGCAGAACTGATGACGCCGATGCTTAGATTGCTTCTCAAGGGGATTATCCTCCGTTGCCTCATCACCATCGCTTTCTTTGGGGGTGTCCACCATATATATATATCATATGATGAGGTGGCTGTCCAGCGCCCTGTGGGTGGTGGTTCTTGTTCCTCTCCGGCATCGTCGTCCATACCGTCGATGTCTTCGGAGTCGAAATCAAGCATGTCGGTTATGTCATCGACAGTGGCTATTAAGTGGGTGGTGGGTGGGGAACGAATTTCTTCATCGTCCGCTTCCCACTCAAGCCGGACATAGTTCGGCCAAGAGTCTCCTGACAGTGAGAGAGATTTCAGTGAATTTAGCACGTCGCCCAAGGGTGAGTGCTGAAAGATATCAGCGGAGGTAAACTCCAAGATCGGTGCCCCATCAGATTTGATAGGTACGGATGCATATGATTCAGAGCCTATCACTACAAGAAATATGCTATCTTGTGACCTCCACTATTGGTCACTGAAAGGTCATAGTTTTTCATTTGCGACCTTTTTGTGACCAAAAACAGAAGGTCAAAAGCTGAGGGTCGTAAACTGACTATAGCGACCTTCTTTGTGAGAAGGTCATGGACGTTTATGACCAAAATATTCCTACTGTGGTGTTTTGGTCACTAGCAGCCTCCCCGGGCCACGAAGGCATCCAGTGTGGCAAGCTGATGTGGCACAAGATTCAGCCCGGTCCAATTCGATTTTCTACATGGGCCTAGCCCAACAATTCTTGATTTTTTCCAAGTCAATTCTTGTGGGCTACATGGGCCAAGCCCAATATTTCAGCGTCTTTATTTTTGGGCCTTGGCCTTCTTACAATCATTTATTATCTATTTTCAATCATTATATTTTAGCGCTGGTCCCACTAGTCATAATGCCATACATCAGTCCCACATGTCAGAAATTTCAAAAATGCTCAGATTTTATTCACAAGTGGTTCCCACTGGTCAAGTTTCCATTTCACATCTTTTCAACAAACATAATCACTATTTCAACATACACTAGTCTTTTACAATCTGTTACAGTATTACAAAGGTGCATCTTAAATTGTTCTCACTCACCAGATTGTTCATCAAGTAACACTAAGTCTACTACAATCTATAGATAGTCTATTACAACCCCAATATGCCTACTGTTACAATATTACAATATTTACAGTCTATTACAGTCAAACATAGAGACAACTCTTTGCTGAGTAGGGCTATACGGCTTCGAACTTCAAATTTCATAGACCTGGAGCTCCTGTAAAAGAGTGAACACATAGACTACCAGCATTAGATTATTAGATTATTCCTGGACTATCAAAAAATTATATATTGAAAGAGATCTCATAGAAATGTAGGTTTACGGGCCAAATATATGATAAAGCAACAGATTCAGCCAACTTTAAAGACCTAGATGTTTGTGATGCATCTTCACAGAACCACAAGAACACTAGATATAGTATAATATGATTCCAGGAGACCACAAGAGCATCAATCAGCAGCAGGTATATAGCTAGCAAACTATCTACTAGACATCATCGACACTTGAACCATAACATGCATGTCCAGCACCGAAACAAAAAATGGGACCATAACATGCATGTCCAGCAAGGAAACAAAAAATGGGACAAGTACTAATGCTGGATAACATGTACAGGAAGGCCATCCAATGGTTTCAGCCACATCCTAATAAACCAACGACACTCTAATACTACTAATTACCAGCAGCGAATAAAATAGCCGAATGAGGCAACAACACTTGATCATCGACACAACAGTCAGCAAGGACTCAACCACGGCGCAAAAAGCATCAAAATCCTAACTAACCCATGAAACAGAGCATGGTTGTAGCATAGCAAAGGTAGGAGCTCACAATGGTGGTTTGTGTAGCCGATGTCGAACAGCCTCCGTTCATCGCTTGCGAGCACCATGCACCTTGGTGCCTTGCATACGGCCTCCTTCGAGTCTGTGAGGGAAAGAACGAGGTGAAGGTTAGTCGCATCAAGGATGCTGCTATTTTGGGTCAAGCTAAGTCAACGGCATAAGAGATTTTAGTCAACAAAAATTAACATGTGAACATCTGGCACAATAGTAGTATAGATTGTAGTAGTAAGCATGCAAGGAAACAAAACATGGGACAGATATTGATAGCAACAAAACAACCAGGATATGACAATAGCAGTAGTATAGATTGTAGTGACAGAAGCACAAGCATGCAAACATGCATCTCATCCCAACCTAAAACTAGAAGCAGTAGCAGCCATTCATTTTTACGCAAGTGTAAAACTAAACCATAAGCACTACAGCATTTGCTAAACTTGTCAGCTAAAGAACTCTATCTCGGAAGGCCTGAAAGAAGATTACATAAGCACCAGAACACCCTAACCACCACCAATTTTCTTCATAGTTGATCTGATGTAAAAAAGTAAGCAATATGATACAGCAGCAGGCAAGTAGTATATATCACTCATGTAGCTATATAAGACTGATGAGTATATGAGCAGCAGCTATATAGGACTGATGAGTATATGAGCAGCAGCTATATAGGACTGATGATGCATGTACTACCTGGGAAAGAGCCACCACCAGCAGTTTGTTATAGTAGCAGGGTCAGTGAACTTTCCAAATATGGATTCAGCAAATGCATAGTGAGTTCACTTGTTAATTGGCTAGTTGAATTCTACTAATAACCTACAGAACAACTAAAACGGTGCTGCTATATATAGACACACAGCGTAGATGAGAAAAATGCTTCCACCTTGTTTCAACATAACTTTATATGCGATAGGGCAGGTAATTTATGCATGCCTGACTCGAAAGGTTAAAAGCATGCCTTCACAAAACAAATGATCGTGCATATGAACTAGATAGAAGAACAATCTTCATCCTAAGCAATTGTTTGCAGCGAACAGAAGGTTTAGAAAACTTATCCAGAAAGTGACAGGTGAATAACTGAATATGAGGTTACAAATGTCAAATAGAGTCGATGCAACATTCTTGGGATATATGTGATAGGGCATACAGCACAAAATGCAGTTGGAGTGGAAAATTAAATCCACAATCAAGTTATTAGCTAGGGAACCATCGGTATCACTAAAATGTCAGACGAGTCATGGCTGGCTCGCTAACAAGGAGACCATAGTCTTCATGGCCATCACTCTTCTTGTGCTTCCATACACCTGCATGACATATTTATATCAAAACTTGATACAAGAAGTGTTGTCCAAAAACTATTGGTGGAACAACAAATTTTGACAGGAAATGGAGTCAGACAGATAACTAGCTACCTGGGAAACAATGGAGATAAACAAAGAACAACAGGCCTAGGTTTAACACAGAAATCCTACCATCAGTACAGAAATAACAGGGCACAAACATCAATGAACAAAATGGAAAAAGTTAGAAATTTCATGATTTTACAGTTACAATTTATAAGGTAGTAGCTACTAGGTAGCAACTAGCAGCAAGCACAAGCAGCATTAGCTAGCAGTAGCAGCTAGCAGCAAGCAGCAATAGCAAGCAAACGGCAGCACCTAGAAAAATCAGTAAGCCAGGAACCAAAGCAAGCAGCTAAAGCAGCAGCTAGCAACCAAACCACCACCAGCACCAGCAGTAGCAGCCAGCAAGCAAACTAAGTAACACTAATCTGTTGACACATGCCTGTTGTTCGATCTGATCCAGCTTGCGCGTGAACCATACAACTAGAGTTGTCATTTTGGAGAAGTACCACTGGCCGTTACAATATCGAAGTCCCAGATGACACTGAGACACCGGGTGCTAATTTTAAGAACTGAAACATGAGCCATCAATCCAAGGTGCAGCTGTAAGACAATAAGCTTGATACAAGACTGACATAACTAATTTACTTCATCGGCCAGTGATCAGTAAATTACATAGTTCCTTACTACACAGTACACACTGAATGCAAGTGGTATGTCCAACTTGAAACATGGACATTGGCAGGGAATGGAAACGGCGGTCAGCGGCTCACCCTGGCTCGGCGGAGCGGGTCGACATCCCGGGAGGCGTAGACGCCCATGCCGTCGGGGCCCTCGAGGAACTCGACCCCGTAGGCGCGCATCATCCGGGCGTACCCGATCCGATAGAAGTCGGGGTCCGCCGCCTCCATCTGCACACAAACACCATTGCCCAAGCAGCGTCAGCAACGTATAACGAGGGAGGGAGGGAGCTGCACAATGCAGTGCTGGGAAATCACCTCGTCCGGGTAGGGCTCGTCCTCCTGCGGTGGGTCGAGGAGCCTGAGCGGAGGCGCCTCGTACTCCTCCACGGCCGCGGCGGCGGCCTCCTCCACCGGTGCCGGCGGCGAGTCGCGGAGGCGCGGGCAGCCGGCGTGCGGGGGAGGGGAGAGGAGGAGGCGACGGGTGCAGGTGAGGCAGCGAGGCGGGAAGGTTGGGGCCGGGAGGGGGCCGGGGACGGGAGGAGGAGAGGGGAGGTGGCTTGGGGTGGTGATGCTGCTTGTGGTGGGGAAGGGAGGGGTCTGGGTGGCGATGCGGTGAGGGAAGGGAGGGGTCTGGGTGGCGATGCAGTGAGGAAGGGCGTAGGGAGGCCATGGATGCGGTGAGGAAGGGCTCGTCGGTGGAGCTGATGGGAGGGAGGGAATGCCTGCCGGATCTGGCCACGACATGAGTAGCCCGAGTGGATCTAGGAGGAGAGGGGAGGCGCTACGGCGATGAGGTTGGATGAAGATGGCCTGGAGCGGAGCGGAGCGGAGGTCGGGGCGGTGGGTGAGCTAGGGTTTGGGTCGGGTCGGGGCGGTCGGGGCGGAAGGGTGCGGTGGGCAGGGAGAGGAGTGGATCGAGAGGGGGGCGGCGGCAGCGATGAGATGGGGGGAAGAGGGTGATCTGAACTAGGGTTTGGGCTGCGGGTGGGGGGTATCTCTATTTCTTTTTTTTCTGTATATAGATGGATGGATGGATGGATGTGGGATGTAGAGATGGATGGATGGATGGATGGACGCCATGTCATCGATCCGTGGGAAGAGTTCTCATTGGTTTAGAAAATCAGTGATTTAAATTAGTTTTGAAGTACTAAAAATAGAGTGATTTTGTGAAGTAGCTATCAAATTTTTTTTGCAAAAGGGAACAACACAAATTTTTACTAGAGTTATACTAAATTTTATGGATAAGGACCAATTTGTAAGCATTTCTGATCTTTCTACCAATTTTTAATCATTTTCCGAGTGCCAAAAATGAGTTTTCTTTGTGAAGGACCTAACAAATAATTGTTGTAAAATTGTACCAAATCAATTGTCTAAAATACTAGGACATATTTAATGCATAATTGACCAAATGGTTGGGTGTAAAAAGTTTTGATCCAACTCTGGTGAAAGAGACAAATTCCCGCCGATTCGGTTGGAAGCGGGTCAAATTTGAACTGCAAGTGCCTCATAGTTTGCTATTTATTTTTTCAAAAAATCATTTCTAGGTACATAAGTACCTATTTAATCAGAGAAACACCAAAAAAATTCCAAGATTCAACCACTAGCTAGGAACGGTCATTCCCGCCGTTTTGACTGCATTTTGAAACGGGCATAAAAAATTCAAAAAAATTCAAAAAATCGGGAAACCTTCGCATTGTGTCATTATATGTGGCCAAGTTTCCAGGAAAAATAACAAACTTGTAATACGAAAATTATTTTAAAAAGTGTTCTCAGAAACAAGCTATCACGTGTGGAGATCAATGGCTTTCAAGCCAAATGATCAATCTTATGGCCACATTCATGGCATAGTTTGATCAAATGATCTCATATTGTGCACAAGGGTACATCTTGGAATTCCAAACTATGTTGCCTAAGGAAGTTTTCATTTTCTTTGCACGGAAAATTCATTTTTCATTTTCCGAGTGCCCAAAAGGAGGTTTTTTTGTGAAGGAACTACCAAATAATTGTTGCAAAATTGGACCAAATCATTTTTCTAAAATACTAGGTCATATTTAATGCACAATTGAAAAAATGGTTGGGTGTCAAAAGTTTTGATCCACCTCTAGTGAAAAAGACAAATTCCCGCCGATTTAGTTGGAAGCGGGTCAAATTTGAACTGCAAGTGCCTCATAGTTTGCTATTTATTTTTTCCAAAAATCATTTCTAGGTACATAAGTACCTATTTAATCAGAGAAACACCAAAAAAATTCCAAGATTCAACCACTAGCTAGGAACGGTCATTCCCGCTGATTTGACTGCATTTTGAAACGGGCATAAAAAATTCAAAAAAATCAAAATTGGGAAACCTTCGCATTGTGTCATTATATGTGGCCAAGTTTCCAGGAAAAATAACAAACTTGTAATACGGCAATTATTTTAAAAAAGTGTTCTCAGAAACGAGCTATCACGTGTGGAGATCAATGGCTTTCAAGCCAAATGATCAATCTTATGGCCACATTCATGGCATAGTTTGTTCAAATGATCTCATATTGTGCACAAGGGTACATCTTGGAATTCCAAACAATGTTGCCTAAGGAAGTTTTCATTTTCTTTGCACGGAAAATTCATTTTACATTTTCCGAGTGCCCAAAAGGAGGTTTTTTGTGAAGGAACTACCAAATAATTGTTGCAAAATTGGACCAAATCATTTTTATAAAATACTAGGCCATATTTAATGCACAACTGACAAAATGATTGGGTGAAAAAAGTTTTGATCCACCTCTGGTGAAAAAGACAAATTCTCGCCGATTCAGTTGGAAGCGGGTCAAATTTGAACTACAGGTGCCTCATAGTTTGCTATTTATTTTTTCCAAAAATCATTTCTAGGTACATAAGTACCTATTTAATCAGAGAAACACCAAAAAAATTCCAAGATTCAACCACTAGCTAGGAACGGTCATTCCCGCAGTTTTGACCGCATTTTGAAACGGGCATAAAAAATTCAAAAAAATTCAAAAAATTGGGAAACCTTCGCATTGTGTCATTATATGTGGCCAAGTTCCCAGGAAAAATAACAAACTTGTAATACGGCAATTATTTTAAAAAAGTGTTCTCAGAAACGAGCTATCACGTGTGGAGATCAATGACTTTCAAGCCAAATGATCAATCTTATGGCCACATTCATGGCATAGTTTGTTCAAATGATCTCATATTGTGCACAAGGGTACATCTTGGAATTCCAAACAATGTTGCCTAAGGAAGTTTTCATTTTCTTTGCACGGAAAATTCATTTTTCATTTTCTGAGTGCCCAAAAGGAGGTTTTTTGTGAAGGAACTACCAAATAATTGTTGCAAAAATGGACCAGATCAATTTTATAAAATACTAGGCCATATATAATGCACAATTGACAAAATGGTTGGGTGAAAAAAAATTGATCCACCTCTAGTGAAAAAGACAAATTGCCGTCGATTCAGTTGGAAACGGGTCAAATTTGAACTGCAGCTGCCTCATAATTTGCTCTTTATTTTTTCCAAAAATCATTTATAGGTAAATAAGTATCTATTTAATCAGAAATACATGGTTTGATGGCGAGACATCGAGGTTTGGATGGTGGCCGAGGGCCCCAACTCTAGAGCGCGTAAGCTCGCATGCCCGCCGCGTGGTCACCGCGTGACCGTGGCGTTGCCATATGTTCTGGGCGGCCTAGGCATGTCTAGTGGGTTGTACACTCCCCAGGTAGGTGCTAGGAAGAAAATCACAATATAAGATTCTCATGAGGAGACCGATCGATGCTCAAACATGAATAAGCAGCCAAGTGTTTGATTTGCGGTACGGAAAATGCACATGGCTAATGGGCGTGAGTTTTGGCTGAGGATGATCAGTTACTAAGAAGACCGTCTTCACAAATTTTCACCTCAAAAGGAGGAGCCTAGGTGGTACTTGCTTTACAAAGTACCACACTGGACATAAATACGAATGTTGAAGCTGGGCTCAAAATAATGAATGGATTGAGCTAGCATTTGGTGGAGTATGGTTATTTGGGCATAGGAAAGCACTGTAGAAAATGGATACCATTTGGACATGCCAAAGTGGTACTTCCTTCACAAAGTGCCGCTCTGATCAGAATAGGAAAATGGATATTTTTGAACTAGGCAAGGAAGGTTTTTACATATTTGACGAAGATATGACCCAAAGAATTTATGACATTTTTTTGGGAATTTTGGGAATAACAGAAATATAGGTTGCTTCACAACCTAGGGCAAAAACCGCCACATGGACATGACACATAGGCAAAACTGATGAGATGGCGCCTAGTCATCACAACCCACCACAATCTACAAGGCTATGACCATCTATATTGGTCATTAACAACTAGAAATAAGGCAGCGGACTAGCACTGTTTGCTTTGTGACCTTTTCGTGTAAGGAAATTACGACCTTTCTGACCAAAATGGTCGCAATGGTTTAGGGTTTGGAGCCCCTCGAATAGCTTTTGACCAATTGGTCTGAAATGGTCATAGATCTATGACCAATTCTTCCAGGGTCACTGACAAAAGGTCACTAGTTGACATATTTCTTGTAGTGTATGGCCGGAGATGAGTTCGAGGGTCCGATGACATAGGCCTCATCAGAGGCGAAGTCTGTGTTTGGCTCTATCACCAATGAGTGTGCGGCCTCCGTGTCGGGGTCCATCCACCTGTCCTTGGATGGCACAATTTGCTCCGGATTAAGGGCCGGGGCAACTGCAGGTGTGATCTCCCGAACACCGTCCGATGGTAGATCTAAGGCATGCTCTTCGTGATTGTTCTGCGCACCTGACATGGGCTCGAATCCGTCAAAGATCAAGTCTCCGCGGATGTTGACGGTGTAGTTCAAGCTTCCAAACCTAACTTGATGGTCAGGAGCGTAGCTATCGATCTGCTCCAGATGGCCAAGCGAGTTGGCCCACAATACAAAGCCGACGAATACGAAGATCTTTCCGGGGAGGAAAACCTCACCCTGGATTGCATTGTTGCAGATGATTGAAGGAGCCATCAAGCCTTATTGTGACGACACAGTGGAACTCTCAATGAAAGCACCAATGTCGGTGTCAAAACAGACGGATCTCGGGTAGGGGGTCCTGAACTATGCGTTTAAGGCTAATAGTAACAGGAGGCGGGGGACATAATGTTTACCCAGGTTCGGGCCCTCTCGATGGAGGTAATACCCTACTTCTTGCTTGATTGATCTTGATGATATGAGTATTACAAAAGTTGATCTACCACAAGATCGTAGAGGCTAAACCCTAGAAGCTAGCCTATAATTATGATTGTTGTTGTCCTACGGACTAAACCCTCCGGTTTATATAGACACCGGAGGGGGCTAGGGTTACACAGAGTTGGTTACAGAGAAGGAGATATACATATCTGAATTGCCAAGCTTGCCTTCCATGCAAAGGAGAGTCCCACCCGGATACGGGACGAAGTCTTCAATCTTGTATCTTCATAGTCCAACAGTCCGGCCAAAGTATATAGTCCGGCTGTCCGAGGACCCCCTAATCTAGGACTCCCTCACCTACCCCGAACGGGGCCACGCGGGACGACATCGTCACTTTTGGAGGGATTCCGGATCCTGTATCCGAAGGTCGGCGGATGAGCTGTCACCTCCAGGATCAGTCGGATGTTGATGACATGCAGCTACGGTGCGCCATGCGGGCGGCCAAGCTTCATGATATTGAGGTCACTACTGGCATGTCAGTCGACACTTCCAATTCTATCTTGCATTTTTTTAATAATGAGATTATTCATAATACAAATCAGTTGGGAGTTTCTCTAGATAGTAATGATTTTGAAGTATCTAAGTTCGTTAATGATATCTTGGATCTTGAAGCGGAACGCGCTTTAAAGATGATTAGAAACCTAGTGGTTATCAAACCTATGAACAATTCTAATGTAGATGCTTTGGGGGTCAATGTGCTTGATAGCTTTTGTGCGGATCTGGCACCCTCTCCTCCTGAGACTGAGGAGGATGAATATTCTACTTCCCCAAGGGATTCCAGTCTTGCAGCTTCCCAGGTGGATGCGTCCACTGAGCTCGGTTTTGAGGACCGGGTAGAGGACCAAAACAAGCCTAAACACAAGTGAAGTCGTAGGATTTATCCGGTTTCGGCTGTGCGTAGAAGTACTAGGATCCGAACCACTAAAAAAAGTCATGATGAAATATGAAAGGAATTTTTTGGAATAGCAGAGGTCTTAAGGACTTGGCTAAAACAAGGTTTCTAGCGGATGCTTCTATAGAACACAAATTAGATTTTATTGCCCTGTCCGAAACTAGGAGGGACAATTTCACCCCCCCCCCCAAGTTCCTTAGTACTCTGTCGGGAGGGGTTGAGTTCGATTGGCATTGTCTACCTCCAAGAGGAAGATCCGGTGGGATTTTACTTGGGGTTAAATGCGATCGTTGGAAGTTCGGAATGTTATAATGGGAGACTTTGCGGTTAAGTTTTGGGTGCGGTCGAAGGCCGATGGGTTTAACTGGGCTTTGGTGGCAGTGTATGGTGTCGCGCAGCCTGAACTCAAACCAGATTTTTTTTAGCAGATTTAGTCCGTATTTATGGTAACGAGTAGCTCCTAGTCCTTATTGGAGGTGACTTTAACATTATTCATATACGGGAGGAAAAAAATGATGATAACTTTGATGGCAGATGGACGTTTATGTTCAATACAATTATTGAAAGTTTAGACCTTCTAGAGATTGAGTTTTCTGGTAGAAAGTTCACATGGGCCAATACATTACCAATCCCGACGTTTGAGAAGCTGGACCGGGTCCTAGCGAGCGTCGAATGGGAACAAAAGTTTCCCCTGGTGACAGTCCATGCGCTCTCTCGCGTGATTTCCGATCACACCCCATTTTGGTGGACTCGAGAGAGGCAACGCATGTGGGGAACAAGAGTATGTTCTCTTTTGAATCAGCATGGTTTTAAAGAGAAGGATTCGTGAATCTAATAGCAAGAGAATGGGCTGAAGATTAAGGAGGAAGAATGAATGTTGAGAGATGGCAGAACAAGATTAGGCATTTGACGCAATTCTTACGGGGTTGGGCTAATCACCATAGTGGGATATATAAGGCTGAGAAGGAAAGGATCCTTTTACTTATTCAATCCCTAGATTTAAAGGCCGAGTCCTCTGTTTTAGATACCATAGAGCTGGAAACTAAAGTGGAGGCAAAATTATTATTGAAAGAACTGCTTCGTGAGGAGGAATTGAAGTGGGCACTGCGAGCTAAAGTTCGCAAAATCATCCAAGGGGATGATAACACACAATTCTTCCACATGATTGCGAATGGCAAGCATCAAAAGAAGAGAATCTTTCAGCTTGAGCAAGATGAGGGGGCGATTTTAGGGCAGGAGAACCTAAAGGTATATATCACCAATTATTATAAGCAGCTGTTTGGGCCTCCCGAGGATAATTTTGTATTTTTGGATGAGTCGAGGGTTGAGGATGTTCTCAGCTCCTAGAAGATGAGAACGCAATTTTGACGGCTCCATTTCGGAGAAAGAGGTGTTTGAAGCAATTTCCCAAATGAATAATAAAGCTCCAGGACCGGATGGTTTTCCGGCGGAGTTTTATAAAAAGTGCTGGCACATCATTAAGGGGGACTTGCTCCTGATATTCCACGATCTTTTTTTGGGACAGTTACAGCTGTTTCACTTAAACTTCGGTACAATTACTTTGCTTCCTAAGAAAACAGAGGATGTGAGGATTGAGCAATTTAGGCCAATCTGTCTTCTTAATGTTAGCTTTAAAATCTTCAACAAAGTTGGGACTAATAGGCTTACGCAGATTGCATTATGTGGTGCAGCCGTCTCAAACTGCTTTCATGCCGGACAGAAACATCCTAGAAGGGGTTGTGGTTCTATGTGAAACGCTACATGAAATCCACACAAAAAACTAGATGGGGTGGTTTTCAAAGTGGATTTGAGAAAGCGTATGACAAGGTAAAATGGCCATTTCTTCAGCAGGCTTTGCGTATGAAAGGATTTGACCAGGCCTAGAGAGACCAAGTAGATTCTTTCACGCAAAAAGGGAGTGTTGGAATCAGGGTAAATGATGACATAGGTCATTATTTCCAGACACACAAGGGTCTGAGACAAGGAGATCTGATGTCGCGGATTATGTTCAACATAGTCGTTGACATGTTAACCATCCTAATAGGAAGGGCTAAGGATAATGGCCAGGTAGGTGGCCTCGTTCTGCATTTAGTTGACGGGGGAGTGTCTATCCTATAGTATGCTGATGATACTATCATCTTTATGGAGCATGATTTGGCTAAAGCTAGAAACATGAAGCAAGTCTTGTGTTTGTTCGAACAATTATCGGGGTTAAAGATTAACTTCCACAAAAGTGAATTGTTCTGCTTTGGAAGAGCCAAAGAAGAACAACAAGCTTACAAGGAATTGTTCATGTGCGAATTGGGGTCTTTACCCTTCACGCATTTGGGTATACCAATCCACCATCACAAGCTTTTAAACAAGGAGTGGATGAGCATTGAAGATCGATTTGAAAAAAAACTGAGTTGCTGGAAGGGCAAGCTTATGTCATACGGAGGACGGTTGATTTTGATTAATTTGGTTCTCACAAGTATGCCTATGTTTCTATTGTCCTTTTTCGAAGTACCAGTTGGAGTACGAAAAAGGTTAGATTTCTATCGATCGCACTTCTTCAGGCAGAGCGATGAAGTAAAAAGAAAATACAGACTTGCTAAGTGGGATATCATCTGTAGACCGAAAGACCAAGGGAGTCTTGGTATTGAAAATTTAGAGATGAAGAACATATGTCTTCTCGGCAAGTGGTTGTATAAGTTATCTGTAGAGACGAATGCCACATGGGCTCAAATTCTTCGTAATAAGTACTTTTAGTCCAAAACCTTGTCCCACGTGGCGGTAAGACCAAATAATTCGCCTTTTTGGAAGGGACTGATGCGAGTGAAATTAGTCTTTTCTAACAGGACAAAATTTGAAGTTGGAAATGGTACTTCCACAAGATTCTGGGATGATACGTGGCTAGGGGAGACGCCCCTTGCAATCCAATATCCTTCTCTCTATAATATTGTTCAGCGAAGAGATGTTTACGTTGCAACAATACTACAGTCCAATCATCTTAATATTCAATTCAGGAGAACGCTAGTGGAAAACCGTTGGGAAGCTTGGCTTCGTCTTGTGAGAAGATTGATGGATGTCCAACTTTCTCAACAGCCAGACCAGATACGTTGGAAAGTAGCTAAGAATGGAGAGTTTTCGGTTAATTCCATGTATTTGGATATTATCCACACTAGCGTTATTCGTACTTCGAAACATGTGTGTAAAGTCAAAGTGCCTTTAAAAATCAAAGTGTTTATGTGGTTTGTCCACAAACAGGTCATTCTAACTAAGAACAATTTGGCAAAGTGCAACTGGGCTGGATATAAAAGATGTAATTTTTGTGATAGTGATGAATCAATCAAACACCTCTTTCTTGACTGCCCTTTAGCAAAGGTTTTGTGGAGGTCGGTCCACATAGCTTTTAATATAACTCCTCCGAATTCCATCAACACGTTATTTGGGACGTGGCTAGATGGGATAGACGCAGAAACAACGAGGCATATGCGTGTAGGAGTATGTGCTTTAGTATGGGCTGTTTGGAACTACAAAAACGACTTGGTTTTTAACAGAACAATAAATAGCAGGTTGTCTTCAGGGCCACTACACTCATCCATATGTGGTCGCTACTCACTCAGACAGAGGCCAGGGAGCATTTGGTTACTGGATCTATCCGATGGGAGACGGTAGCACGGAGTATCTTCAACCGGCTTGGATGGCGGTCATGTAAGGTGTTTCGTTTCCTATCTGGTATTTTGACTGCCGGTTGTGGTTGTCCTGTTTTTTGCTTTCTTGCTCTTTTTGAGCATTTGTTCTTTTTTGTCTGAGACTTCGAGACCTATGTTGGACCTTTTGATTATCAATAATATGGCCGTACGCATCTTTATGATGCAGAGGCCGGGGCAAACCCCCTTGGGAAAAAGTAAGAATTCATTGTAAGTACTTAAAGATGTATCCGTGTTGTGGATTGTGGTGGTGGAGTCGTAAGGAAATCTAAATAATAATAATAATAATAATAATAATAATAATAATAATAATAATAATAATAATAATAATAATAAAAGAGTGCAGCAAGTGTCTCAATCCTTAAAAAAAATTAATTGCACATATTTACTTCATGGATATTTCAAGTGTACAGTTGACTGCTTTTAAATGACAAACATTTCTCCTTAACTTGATTTCAATTGCATTACAATGACGTAGCTAATTTAATTTCTTGGGATTACTCATCCAGGGAAGAGAAAGAGCCATGCTTGGAGCGACTTGCATAGGTTGGTCGGTAGGGACGGAGCCAGAAAACTTATATAAGGGGGGTCAATGAAACAATAAAAACACCGAAGGGCCCAAGCATGATGAGTGTATTTTATTTACAGTCATCACACCATAGTTTAAACCGGTTTATTTTAGGAACACCAAGATATCTGCTCTGATATTATTAGTAATTACTAATAAAAGAAATGATTCAAAAATTCACTTTTTATTTTGTTTCGATGGGAAAATGAGCTAAACATGGACAAAGTCAAGCATATATATGGAAAGGAGTAATCTTAACATAAGATAGATCAAGTGGGAGGCGCACCAGAACGCAAGACGGCTTATGCACGTGCAGCTTTAGGAGGTCCAACCTAACAACTATTATGAAGGGGCCTTCGTCAGATTCGCAAGAGAGCAGTCACCAGAACCTTATCTCTGCATGAGAAGCCATTTTTCAAACCTAGACACTGCCATTTCGCATCTCATTTCCATAGCCAACCATCACCATCCCCGCAACAAACCACCTCCAAGTTAGCCATACATGTAATCATGCATCGCAAGCAACATATTATCTAAAACATTCATCTTGATGTGTTCTTCAATGATTTCTTCTCACGATCTGAATACTATGTGCAGTAATTCCATAAGGTCATGGGTGAAACATAGCCTTGCAATCTGATTTATTTATTCTAGGGATCGATGGAATGGCATTGAACTAACATCATGTGTGTGTGAAATAAAATTGCATCGTAGTTGTCTCTTTTCTCTCATGTGTTCGTTGATCTTGCGGTACCCATGATCATGTAGTTTGAGCCTCAAGGAGGCTAACCGCAGGGAGAACGTGAAGTGCTATTCTGAACTCCAGTGACAAAAAGGTCTAGTACGGCAACGTGGATCAAATCTCTGGGGATACATGAGGTGTAGTCATTATACACCCAATGGTTTTCTCTCATTTATCTTAATAACCGAGGTAACACGCGTGATGGAAAGGGCTTACGGTTGGATTACTGATTCTTGATGCAGGGTGCGTTCTAGTCAGGATATAATTTAGACACATCCCCACTTCGATATGTTGAAAGCATATTCTAATGTTTGTCTTCAAGAGAAGAAATTAAAAGCATAATAATCCCAATCACAAATATATGGGTGTAAAAATCAATTCCTCATAGACATGCCTATTTTTATTATAAGTGTTCTGTGTTGCAACTTTATTATGACTCGATATAAAAACTGGAATCTAATTCTCTCGCAAAAGCTTGGTAGAAACACTTGTTATCCTCTCGTTCGTTTGATAACTCAAAGTCACTCGTTGGGGGAAGAGGCTAGGAACCATTCTGCTATCAATTATCGGATCACCAATGGGATTCATCAAACATTTCTCTGACGCCGTTGTCTGGGAGGAATTGTGTTGCCGGGGATGAGACGTAGTTGTTTGGTGTAGGGAAAAGTTAACACTTGGTCCGGTGTTTTTCGCTTTAGCTAGGTCATCGAGCTCCAGGGATACTTTTATCTGTTATCTGATTTGTTGAATACTTTCTCTTTCGCCCGAGAAAAACTAAATGAGAGGGACGTGTCTTTTTTCTAGCTCGGAGAAAACAAGGACTATATTATATCAACACCGGGTTACATGCAAGTCTCAACACTACGACTCCAAAAGGAAAAGAATTAAGTATCAACACGGGGTTACATGCAGGTCTCAACACTACATGCAAGAACAACCAAGGAACTAGGGTCTAGGGTGTGTTGTCTTGTGTTGTTTCTTCTCCTCCATCGAAAACTAGTAAAGCACGGGCTGGTGGTACCATCTGGCCTTTCTTGATGAACAAACACATTTTTTTCTGCTCGAAATCCCAGATCTCCAACCCGTCACCCACACTGAAGTTGTTGTTGTCGATGAAGTCCATGTACCCCTCTCCCTTGATGATGCAGACGCCACTGCTCTCTCACTGCGTCAGCTGCAGTTCCCTGATGTCGGCGTAGCCCTCAATCACGAGCATTGGATTTATTATGATATTGTATCATAATAAATGTTCTGCTACTATGTGTCATGCATGCCAATAAATAAAGTCATCTATAATACTAATATATGATACTATGCATTACGGAGATAGTATTACCCATTACAAGCAGCCTAATGCTCCACTTTGTATTGACGCTATGCTAAACCAGGTAGGAAAAAACTGAAACGGTAGTGTAGCTAAAGAGGAGAGGTATGGTTTTGGTGTCTCAAAGAAGAAACAATGACAGTCACCAGGCCCTATGTATATTTGGATCCCGTATGGATCTTCTAGTCCATATCCTCTTTCCCCTAGTTCTTAAGTGTCCACATAATATCCGACAGCTAACTACTTGAGAGAACCTTAACTACAATAGAGTAAGCCCATATGCATTGGAGAGTTTAATTTCCTAAGCCCCTTTCATACACTAAGAACTTACTCTAAGCACATGTGCATCGTGAGAGGCTTCATACTTCCTGCGTGATCTAATGTTGGAACTAACATGAGGGGGAGCCATCTCTTTTCATGGTAGAGTGTGTTATCCATATCCAAACAACAGTAGAAATAGTAGCAAATTTATGTTTTGGGAACAATAAGTTCTACTGTGGGTCCTTCGTCCTACATAATATCTAAATGATAAAATTGTCAAAGTTAAGTCAACATAAGTATAAACCACTGGCTATTGTCAAAGGATGAAGCCCGATGTGAAATAAGATCAAGATGGTGGAAAGATGAGTGATATGGTCCACCATGGACCATGCTCCATCATACCTAGCCCATCATGGACTAGTGGACGAAGATTATCGCAGTTGTCCCTCCTACCGAGCACTTTAAGGGAAAACATTGATCATTTGTCAAGGCCACTAGCCTAGATATAGTTTCTCATGTGCATGTCCCCTCACTCTTAGTTGAATCAAATCAAGGGTACAGGCACATGGCTCAAAGACGAGTCTAAGAACCTAGGGTCAAGTCTGATTACTCCGTTGACTCAGAATGACGTCAAGGAAGAGAAGTTTGGAGCTGACCTCGAAGAGTCTCCGAATACCCCAAGTCATGGATCAATCTTCCCTCGACACTTTTCCTAATTAAGGACACTAAAACCCAACCTAAAGCGAGCTCTCTCACGCTCCCAGTGATTTCAGCCGTCGGTTTTCGCGTTTGAACTGTACCTGACCGTCAGATTTTTGTTTAAACAACAGTTTAGCGCCAGTGGGCTGGCTGTCCTTATGGGCTGCTACTCTCAAGACTTTTTTGAAGCCCTATCATTGAATGGGTTTATTGGCCCATTTATCTATTTGACACACGAAGTTACTACACAGCGATTGGTCTGCGTCAATCCAGGCGACGTTTGTCCCAAAAGAAAAATCCATGGCGCGGGTGAGGAACCGAGGCGACGCTAGATCCAGAGCGGGAGGGGATGAAGCCGACGCGACGCACGCGAGGGAGCCGGCGGCCGAGGGGATCCAGCGGACGAGAGCCATGCGACGTGCACGAGGGAACTGTCGGTCCAGGTGATCTAGTCGACGCGAGTCCCGCGAGGGATCCAGCGCTCGAGGGGATCCAGCGCTCGAGGGGATCCACCCTTTTGGTGCGGGATGCAGGTGGATCGGACACCGGTCAATTCAGCCGGCCCGGGCGAACCGCCTGCAAGGAAGAGGCGAATCCATCGGCCGTCATGGTGTTCTTCAGCGCCAACAATGCCTGCTTGCCTGACCACTTGCAGATACGAGTACCATGTATTGCCTTGATCTGATTTCGATGGCCTGTAGTCAACTTTCTGGCCCCATAGTAGATTTTTGCCATTACATGGTTGGTGTTCATGTTGTTTCCTTTGATGATCTAGGTCTTTTCCATGTGAAGTTAGATAACTTGGATGAAAGAAAAAATGGTCGTCCAGTAGTAGTAGTCCTTGCAGTTTAAGTTTTGCAAGCGATCATGACAATTACTCGATAAATAGGGGATGCTTTTAGATCTTAAATTTACATGTCTCGTCTCTATTGCTATGTCGTTTTAGTTTTCCCCAAATC
>NC_057798.1:745576788-745577688 GCF_018294505.1 Triticum aestivum
TATTAAATTATTTATTCGTGCTCATTGTTAGTTCTAGCATCATATATTCATATGTCAAATTGCAGTTGGGGGTTAGGTCGACATAGTATCTACATCTACAGTTCTTTTTTTTCACAAGGGAGAACATTTCTTTATTATTTGTGAAACAACTAAATTTTGTTCCTAAGCTGCAGTGTGCTTGATATCTCACTGAGTGCACAACGCAATGTTTTTTTGGTAGTTGTGGTTGTTTCCTAAGCTGTAGTAGATACCAAGCTCTTTAATAGTGTATTTTGATCAAACTTTGTGTCGTGCTTGCTTCTTCGCAAAAATAAATTTGGGTAAGATCAGGTGCTCTGTCATCGATACATGGCAGATTTTTTGTTTGTTTCTTCAGAGTGCAATCATGTTTTGGTCTATATGGCTATACTTACTTTTCAAGAGAGCTGGTGGTGAATGCTTTCTCACCAAAAGGGGGTTTGGTGTTTGCAGCTTCTTCTGAATAATCATAAGCTACTTAGTGCACTTTTGATGCATTTGATCTGTCCCATCTAGCAAGTTCCTTTTGGGTATAAATGCAAGTTTTTTGTAGCTTATGTTTTATAATTCAAGTACTAGCACGTCACTGTATCATGTGTCCTGAGCACGGTGACAGCCTCCCTGACCACATTGCTGCTGGTTATTGTGGATCCATGTTGTAAGAAGCTTTTCATGGTGGCTCAAAGAGGTGGCATGGAGAGGAAGAAAAATATGTGGGTGTCATGCTCGATTTTGTCTTTGCCAGTGGAAGGGTGACTACGGCGAGGTTCCAGCCTGTCCACTGTGAGGATATCGGCAGTCACTTATGTACCACAAATTTTTCATGGATTCAATTTTGAGATGCAATCTCCCCGTTCTTTTGTGGTTCCTTCTTCAAGCATT
>NC_057798.1:745577801-745622869 GCF_018294505.1 Triticum aestivum
CAATGGCTTGTTGATTATGATTTGTTTTTGGTTTGCAGGAACAAGGCTTGGCACATAACTCTTTGCATGGAAATCTTTAATTGGTGTTCCATGTGCCCGACGAGCGACCAAAGACAAGTGACAAAAAGGACTTGCCCGCTGGCAAGTAGGGCATTGGTGAAAAATCTTCCTGGTTAAGTCTGCCCTTTGTTTGTTTCCTTTAAACTATTCAGGCCCCCGATGGCAAGTAGGGCATTTATGGAAAATCTTCCTGATTAAATCTGCAATTTACTTGTTTCCTTTAAACTATTCAGGTTTGTTTTCCTTGGCCATGGAACGCACAATCATGCACTCGATGGTCTTTATTCTCCATGTGTGAGGACAGCATGTACTCACTATAGCAGATGACAGCAATCTTCATGCCATAGCGTTGTAACTAAGCTTCATGTGAAGCTTACCATAACTGTTCACTTTTTAATGGTTGGATCATTCAGTTTAGGAGTATGATGCATTGAACATAAGAGATTGACTGATGGAGGGTCTGATTACCTTGGGAGATGTGATCTCAATGTTAGTTCACGTATCATCCTTTTTATTGAGAGGGAAGATATTCTACATGTATAGCAATTCACTTCGATTGCAGTGTCCCTACCCGAAGTTCATCCATGGCTACTTGGCTGATTAGTGCCCTTCCTGCCAAGATTCACCATTGACATTATCTATTTGATTTATGTAATCCACCATGCAAGCACAATTGTTTTTCCCCTTTCGAAATAAACTGAGTAGTGCACATCCAGCATAGGTAAGCCTACTACATATTTGTTGTTGAATGGAATTCCCACCAAGAAAATGATAATCTATGAGAAGAATGGCAGTCTGTTGGTCAAGAAACAACCTGGTGACTTCAGATATTTTGCATTTCCAGATTAGCAACTCTATTCATCATATTAAAATTAATAACAAATTCAATTTATCCACCGTAAATGAATAATAATCTAATGGGTCTATGTTCTGTTAAAATACTTGATATGATATTGAGGTATGCTCCCCTGTTTTCATCCATGCACTATGTATATGTAGACTGACATTATAAGCTCTGATCATGAATGCATAAATGTGACATTAGTCCAAATATTTCAGACATAAACAGTTGCCATGAAAGGTTATATTTTGTGCTGGATGGATATTTGTGTACAGAAAAGATAAACGTATTCTTTATTAACCCAGGGCTGGATGTACAGGGGGTGGTAGTGAGCTGTTTAGTTACTGATCTTGCTTGTGTTGCTCTGGTTGAGGTTCCTTTGTTTCATATATGAGCTATAAAAGAGTTAATTAACGGTGACGATTAAAATGGCCTTTTATTATGTATGTTTGTCTGCATAGTTGTTTATGTTCTGTATGGGAATATACATTACTTCTACTGGGTTTAGTGCTTCTGATGTATTCTTTATACTGTGGTTCATTTAGGAAATTATCTCATGGGCCTAGCGCAAGAAATCGAGGCCTCATAAGAGCCTCAGATTTCTGCTTGTACAGTTGTCCTCAGAAATTCTTTATATACATCTGCTTACATGTTTGGGGACAATGTTCTTCTGCTTAGATGCTCAGCTAGAGTGGCAGCAAAGCCTTTCTCCTCTGGCATCTGGGTCTACTTTTGATCCGACATCTCATACTTTGCCAATCTTGTTGTTTCATTTCCTTTCATTTGCTTCTGTTTTGCAATTTCGAGGCGTTGCCACAAAATGCACCATTCAGAATGATCAAAAGTTGATAATGTGAAGAATTATTTCACGATGTTGGTCTTCAAAGTTTTATTTGACTGACTCAATTTGCGCTGGCATTAATGTCCTTTATTGTAACTACTACTTATTATGTTATAATTGTATTACTAATTCTCTTTATCCCGGCCTTGTTCAGGATGTTCAAATTTGCAAAACAAATACACCCAGTCAATATTATAATTTGAGTTGTATTTTTTTACTTATTGTTAATCTGCCATTTTTTTTTATCCTTCGTCACTTATCATATGTCCACAACCGGAACAGGAGGAGAAATGCCACTATAAATGACATGTAGTATAAGCTAGGAACAAGAAAAAGAAGTAAGTCATCTTGTGCAAAAAATATGAAAGTGTAGAACATTGCAATCCTTTTCTCCAAGCGTTACCTTCCAATTCAGTGATGAAGTATCTTTATATTATGAAACATCCTATCATTATACTTTCAAAAGGGACGGGCGCTATGGGCTTCCGGGATCCGGAGGCTTTTAACCAAGCTCTTTTGGCAGAACAGGCGTGGAGGATTTTGCAGTCGCCAATGTCTCTATGTGCGAGCATTCTCCGAGCAAGGTACTTTAGTGATAGCTCCATCATGAGTGCTACATGCCCATCGGGCGGTTCTTACACTTTTAGGAGTATTTTGCATGGAAGAGACTTGCTAAGAGAAGGCACCATTTGGCGTATTGGAGATGGCGCGTCCGTTAAGATTCACCATGACCCTTGGATCCCGAGGGAAGGGAGCCTGCTGCCACTGGGCGCAGTTTACCTCCCGGGAGTGCAGAAAGTGAAGGACTTGCTGAACCCAACGGGTGATTCATGGGATGATGCGAAGCTACAGGCTATGTTCTCCGATGATGCTGTATGTGATATCAAGCGGGTCGCTATTGGAGGGCCGGGGCGTCAGGATTACATCGCGTGGAACCACACCAAGAATGGCATCTTCACGGTGAAGTCAGCGTATCACCTGAGGATGGCCCTGACTGCTGCTCGGCGATGCCAACCAGGACCTTCTTCCACGACTCTCACTCATCAGGGTTGGCTATCCTTGTGGGATACATCTGCTCCAGGGAAAGCAAAAATCCATATGTGGAGACTGATGAAAAATGGACTAGCGACGGGTGCTGAATTGCTACGGCGACGGATCAAAGCGGGCGTTTTCTGCGTTGCATGTGGAAGAGAAGAAACTGTCCATCACCATTTTTGGGGATGCCCACACTCGGTGGTTTTTTGGAAGCATCTTTGCTCGGAGTTGGGAGTTTCGGTGGCAAAACCACCATGCAATATTGACTCCCAGAGCAAGCTGGCGATCTGGTTACTGGAGTGGTTCGCACACGCACCGGATATTGAGAAGTCGATCATGGTACAAGTTGTTTATGGGTTGTGGCTAGCTCGCAATGATGCCAGAGAGGGAAGGAAAATTTCTGAAGCACATGAAATATCACATAAAGTGGCTGCATATGTCAAGGAATGGGAAGAGATCCACAAGAAGGGAGTGATGATGAAGCCTCCAAAAGAAAGGGCCAAGTGGGAACCACCAGACCCGGGCTGGATCAAAGCCAACACAGACGGGTCGGTGTCGAAGCATTTGGGTAAAGGAGGCATTGGAGTGGTGCTACGTGACGACACGGGTGCGTTCCGAGCGGCATCGTGTCAGGTTGTGGCGACAACGCCTGATCCGGAGAGGGTCGAGCTATTGGCGTGCAGGAAGGCGGTCGAGCTAGCTAGAGACGTTGGGGTGGGCAAGTTTCATCTCGAGTGTGACTCGGCAAGGGTGGTGTCCATGATCAACAACCAAGAGAAAAACCTCTCTACCGCTGGACCAATTGTTGAAGATGTTAAGACGAAGCTGAAGAACTTCGAAGAGTTTAAAGTTTCTTGGGTAAGCCGTAGTGCTAACTCCGCTGCTGATAAATTAGCAAAGGTGGGTATGGGAGATGAACTGAATGATGTGTGGCTCTCAGCTCCACCAGACTGTATTTTGCATGTTATTTCGGATGAGATTCCGGCACTCTTTTAAGTAATAAAGCGGCGATAGTTTACCTTCAAAAAAAAGGGACGGGCGCGGCAACGCGCGTCATCCATGATCTAGTATATCATTAAGTCGTGATAAACAAAATGACCTCACCTATTAATAGCAGTTGAGAGCTGTCATTTTGACAAGTGTATAGTGATCTTTGGTTCAAATCCGTCGTACGCACCCCATACTGACTTTGTATTACACCCACTAAACTAGAGATGTCGCCCACAAAACATTTCAAATTTGAAAAATTGAAACTGAGAATTTGGTAATGACGAATTAGCATTATTCAAAGAGTTTGAAAACGGAACACAGGGGAAAAACACGAGAGGAGCACCTCATGGTGGTGGACGTGCGATGATTGAGGTTTAATCTTCCCCTAGGAGGAGGAAACTGGTCCTCATGCACAAATGTATGATACGTAGTTTGTTTGGTGTAGGGAGGAATGTTCACATTTGCTCCGGTATTCTTGACTTTGGCTAGGCCTTCGAACTGTAGATATATGGACTTTCACCGATTTTCTGATTTGTTGAATGTCAGTCTCTTTCGCCAGAGAAAAACTAAATGAGATATGTCTTTTTTGTAACTCGAACAAAACAAGGACTGTATTATATCAAAGCAGGTAATTACATGCAAGTCTCAACACCACGACTTCAAAAAAGAAAGAATCAAGTCTCAGCACTACCACAGAAAAAACAGGTTTGTACAATTCTACATGCAAGAACTACTCCCTCTGTTTGGAATTACTTGTCTCGGAAATGGATGTATGTAAAACTAAAATACGTCTAGATACATCCATTTCTGCGACAAGTAATTCCGAACGGAGGGAGTACTAGGAAACTAGCTTAGGGTGCATGTTCTTGTGCTGTTTCCTCTACTCCGTTGGAAACTACTAGAGCATGGGGTGGTGGTAGCATCTGGCCTTTATTTATGAAGAGAACGTAGAGAGGGCTCTCGTGGTACCCCTCCTGGTAGATATCCACGCCGAACAAACGCAAGGCTTTCTGCTTGAAAGCCCAGATCTCCATCACGTCACCGGCACTAAAGCCGCAGTTTTTGATGAAGTCCATGTACCCCTCTCCCTTGATGACGCAGACGCCGCTGCTCTCCCACCGCGTCAGCTGCAGCTCCCTGATGCCGGCGTCGCGCTCGATCACGAGCACGGGAAGGCCGCCGTGCTCCCTTCCCCTTCTCTTCTTCGTCTTCTCCCCAGGAACCTTGGGTAGCTTCGGCAGCCTTGGTCTCGGGGCTTCCACGTGCACCAGGTTGGCGGCTTGGCGATCTAGGTGGGAGAGGACCGGGCGGAGGTTGCGTATCACGCCGTCGATTGGGAGGCGGAACCGGTTCTGCTGCGGATCCACGTCGGTGGCAGTCACGGTCTTCTCGTCGATGAAGTGCACGGGCAGGTCGAGGCGGAGGTTCAGGTGCGCGAGCAGGCCCTTGGGTGCGCGTATCCCCGGCGGCTCAGCTCTCTCCTTGGGAGCGGCGGCAGCCAGCGGCACTGCCTTGATGGGCTCGCCGGCCACGCCCACGGGTGATGGCACCAGTGCACCGGCGTCCGCAGAGAGTCTGGCCGCATCGGCCCGTTGCTGTGCCGCTGCAGGGTCGTACACAGCCAGCGTCCGTTTGGAGCCTGCGTAGCCCGGCGCCGCCTTAGGAAGAACGATATGGCTCGTTCCGGTGCCGGGACACATCGTGAATGTGTTCGTCCTGTGTCCCGGGCTCGCGGTAAACAGTTTACGCTGGTATGCGGTTGTCCCGGCGGGATCGATGTGTATCGTATGCGGTTGTCTCGGCGACAATGGATGATGGATGGATGCAGCGGAGGAAACCGTCGACGTCCCCGTATATATTGATCCATCGGCCGATTAGCCTACGCCCTACGGTATTTGACTCCGACTCGAATGCCAGATGAATAGATGATAGGTCCGAATCCAACCCAAATCCGGTTCCGTATCGTTTCACAAATGCAGTTTGATTTTTTTTTTGTCTGAGAGATACACCAAAATGTATTTGGATGGTCTCCCTAAAAAATGTATTTCCATGGTCGATCGTTTTGCTAATTCGTGCCCCCCAAAAGGGAAACATTTATAATCGACAGCCGGCCGAAACGTTCAACCGGACGCGCATTACGCGTAGGATCCATATGGACGCGTCAGATCAACCTATTTTTGGGCCCACGCATCACTCCACCAGGCCTTATCTTCTCATAGAAACATCCTCCTTCACTCGTTTTCTTTCCCCTCTCTCTCCATCATTTGCCTCCAATTCCAATCGATCCCATTTTTCTCTTCCCTCGCCATGAACGCCGCACCGCCATGGATACGGCCTTCAGGCAACCCCTGTCCATCCCCTCTCTTCCTCCCTGCTGACGGGTGTCCTCACAAGTCACCCACGCCTCCCGCAAAACCCACGTTAAGGCGACGGCGAGCTGCTCTGCGCCCTCCCTCCCCAGTGAGCTTGAGGCGACGGCGCTCGCGCACCATGCGGATGCGACATCATTTTTTTGCAAGACGCCGTCCTTCCCGCTATGGCTTTGTTATTTTTTAGCCGGTTGCATCTTTTTGATTTGTCGGTTCCAGCTTTTTATTTAGCCAGTTGTAGCAATTTCATTCACGAGCACCAATTCTTTGATTCGTTGGTTCCAACATTTTTTCTAGCCGGTAGTAGCTTTTCACATCGCGGGTTCCAACTTTTTATTTTGCCGGTCCCAACAAACCCCCTTTTTGCCAGTAACAACTGATTCACAGGTTGTAGCATTTTATTTTCGGCAATTGCTTTTTCCTTGGAGGAAGGGGATCGATGAAGATTTTTTTGTTACAACCACATACCACAGAAACCTTCAACCGTGTGTGCCAAGACACCTGTCGCCGGCGAGGCTGCAACCGGCACGGGTAGTGCTACAACCAGTGTCCATGCCAACGAGGGGAGCTACAACCATGGTAGTGAGTTGCTGGAACCGTCTTTTTATTTTGCTCCGACCGGCCAAAAATTCTGCTAAGTTCCGGTGACAAAGATCCATGGTTTTGCGGGACCCAGCAATTTTTTTTGTTGGAACCGGCTAAAATTTTGCTTCAGCCGACTTTTTTTGTTTTCTTAGTTGCTCAGATTATTTTGTTGCTGGAACATAGGGCATGTGATGATGGCGACGGCGAGAGACAGCGAACTGCTTCGACAGACATGGAGGACACGGACGGCGGTGACCACGCCGGCGTGCACAGCACCGGCGATGGACGGTGTTGCGACCTGCTACGGTCAACGGCCTTTTTGTTGCGAGCGACGGCGGCGTGCATCGGCGGTGAGCGTCTGCGGCGAGGCAAACGGGGGAGGTTCGGCGAGCGCGGGTTGTCGGCGGCCGAGGACAAGCGGGGCGCTGGCCTCTTTCCCCTTTGTTTTCTCCTTTGCTTTCTCTTGGTGTAGTGTTTTCTGTAACATTGACGAAGAAATCGTATGGTTAACAAAAGCTAGATCGAGCGGCCCACGCAGGACCGGCCGGAATTTTCGGCCTGTGTGTCGGCGCCTATTAGTCGCCAAAAAACCGTGGAGCCAAAATTTCAAGGGACACTTAAAAGAAGGGAAACACTTATATCTGGCGCACCGGCTGAACGTTGCGCCGGACGACGCGCATAGAGTACGATCGCGTGCAATCTCCGGGCTCCGCTTGTGCCATGTCTTCCCACCACGCGTCACCTTGTGGGCCCGCAAACCGTTTGCAACGTTTCCTTTATTCCTTCACTCAGTCAACACGGTGATTTCTCCTCCAAATCAGAGCGCACCCCCTGCTGCTCCTCCAACGAGTGGCCATCATCCACCTGCCCGCGCTGCTCCGGCAAGCAGCCGCCATCCACCCACCCCATGCTGCTCCGGCGAGCGGCCGCTCATCCATCTGCGCGGTCGTGCGGCAACCCAACTTGCTATTCCAGCAACTCGAAGGTGTTACAACCGGTGGCGACCATGCTACAACGGCAGTGAGCAGGAGTTCTAGCCGGTGGTGTGTGGCGGCGGTGACCGAGGATGACCGCGGGTTGCCACGGTTTGCTGCAACCGGCAAGCGTTTTTGTTGTAACTTGCCGACAGGGAAGCTGGAAGCAATAGCGCAATGAGATGCAACCAATATCGGCAGCGACTCGAACATGTTACTACCGACAAATCACAAGCTAGAACCGAGCTTTGTTCCTGCTGGTACCAGTGAGATTTTTTGCTGCCTGCGACAGAGAGCTTTTTTGTTGGAACTGTTTTCTAGTTTTGTTGGAACCGTGTCGCTGTTTGATTGGAATCACACCATGTTTTTGGCTGGTCGCAGCTACCCGTGGTGATCATGCCGAGGGGTGTTCAACCACGAGATGTTAGAACCGTGGCACGCTGCAATCGGTGGCGACAAGCACCAGGACGACGATGCTGAGAACGGCGCACACTGAAGCTACGACGGGGATGGAGGAGAGCCAGAGTTGCAAACCTTCGATGTTTTTTTTGCTGGAACCATCTACATTTTTTGCTACCACCCTTTTTTGATTTGCAAGAATCAGCCTAATTATTGCTACCACCATCTTTTGATTTTGCTGGAAGCAATCTAGTTTTTTGCTACAGCCGTCTTCTCGTTTTTGCAACGACGAGCATGCCAAAAACTGCTCGGGGATAAAGCCGGCACAGGGGGTTGGCAACATCAGTGACTACAAGTTGCAATGGATGGGGCTGCAAATGGTCGGTGGGCTTTTTGCTGCAACGACAGCGGATGCATGGCACAGCGAGGTTGGAGGCGCTGCACCATAGCTCGATAGGGCCAATAGTGCAGAGGTGGGCCTGCTGCCCGGCAAGAGGCGGCAAGCCGGCAGCATGGCTCCACACCGCAACGGTGCTGCATCGAGAAGACCAAGAGGTGAGGCGAGACGGTCTGCGTTGTATCCTCCTTTTTTCCGTGTGAGGGGTTGACGAAGGGGCCGGCGCGCTGGCGTCCTAGCGCTTTCCTTAGAAAATGTAATTTGCTGCTGATTTTGCCTTTTGGAAGTTCTTTCTAAACCATAGGATATGCCGCTATGTACCTGATACTATCATAAATAATTCTAGGACACTAGAAGCATCATATGCTGCTAATTTGGGTTTTATTATTGCGGACTAGATCTTCTGGGTCTTGGATTTTTTAAATTCTATCACACGGAATAGTTGGCTGCTCGCTTTAATTTAGTACAAAAATATTACAGTAATTAACGGCCTCAGCCTAAATAACTTTTGGAGTGTGCATCAAACCCAACCACTCACATAGAGGTGAAATTTCGGTGAAGAGCACATATTAATGGTCGTCGTCATATTTTCGACCCATTTCCCACATGTGCGTGAAAATCTGCTACCGTTTTCCGTCGGAGCTCGCATATTCACGGTATATAAACTGGCCCACTGCCCTCTGGGTGGCACCCATCTTCCCTTTCCCAGGCGCTACTCCACCTTGCATTCACTGATGCCGCTCCATTCTCCAATTCGCTTGCGCCACTCTATCTCGTCCTTCGTCGGCATCACTCTATCTTCCCCATCAACCTTCTCTGGGCTGTCAACCCTCCTTGTGGACCTTTACCTGACGAGACCAAAGGGGATCGCACCGAGACAGAGTTTGGGGAGAGGGAACGAGACTATTCTGAGTGGGTCAAGGAGGACACACTGCGTAAAGCTAAATTAGCCGTCGGGCCGGACTGATTCCACGCCGCCATTGCTACCTAGCATAGATCACGACGGCCTCCTTCGTAGAAATGGACGCGCTCATGCAACGCTTCAAAGATGTGGACATCTCCTGCGTCCAGGACATACCAAAGTATATAGACCATGTGACCACAGAAGTGACAGCCACTGAACCATCCCTTGCTTGAAGGGTCACTTGCAAATAGGGGATGAGAGTGAACTAGATGGTGAAGAAATCTATGTTTTTAAGCTTCAAATTGTACTAGAAATTGTTGTTGGTTAAATCATACTAGACATTGTAAACTCATACTAGATATTAGTGTTGACATCAGATTCGGCGCTTCCATCACTATTTGACGTGATGGGGAAGAAATAGTTCCTAAGCCAATGGATAAAGGGTCTGAAATGGATAATTTTTTGAGGATCTGGTTATAGTGATTTTGTATTTGCACGACTATGGAGCCTCCATAATTTATAGCGATCGCCTTTGTATAGGTTTTAGGATCCAAAATATGGCGCATCTGCTAGGGTTGCTCTTTGCTTAAGCCCCAATTCCGCTCTAGAAAAGTGTTGAAAATACAAGAGATACACCTGCTAGTTACTACTACAGAGTTTGTGCACTATATATTAGGATGAGAAATAAAATGAGCTTACTATTGTCCAGATGATAAGGACTTTGCTAGGCACACGTTCTAGATCTTTATTCATTGATAAAATGGTAGCAATTTGACAATTTGGTACTATCTTAGGGCTTATTCGGTAGCTTCCTCGCTCCCGGTTCCTCCAACTCTGGGTCTGGAGCTGGGCCGAGTGAGGTAACTCCTGGAATTACTCGGGAGAAGCTTAATTTAAATTGTGAAGAGTTGAGAAGCTGGGAAAGTGACGTCCACCGAAAGTTCGCCAAGTGAAGCTACCTTGTGTGTGTTTGGGCAAAAAATCCTTTCATTCCCCTTGCCTCTTCATTCATCTCATATTCCCCTCGACCCCCATCCAACAACCGTAGCTTCCACGGGCACTAGACGTCGTGGTGCACCTGCAGCCGCCCTCCCCTACCGACACGAGTCGCCTGACTCTGATTGGCTTGCCCTCCTCCTGTTTCACCGGCTTTCGTTGCTTTCCTCTCAACCCCCATAGCAGGCCACCGTCAGCCCCGAACCTCTCTCGTGACCATAGCTCATCCCCAGAAACCACGGCCAACGGGGCACGTTAGGCCTCACGAAGCTCATCCCCGGCATCCTGAAACACTAGAGAATGTAGGCTGCCTCGTGGAGCTCGCCCAGGATCACTTTCTCAACCTCGCCAATCAGCTCCTGGTCACAGGAAGATAAGTGGAAGAAGAACACTGATATAGGATGTTGTGTGCTATGGTGTTTGTGGATTTGACCAATTTGTGATATTATTTGTTCAACATGGGCAAAAGCTTTCTCGCATTTCATTGATTGAGAATAAGGTTGATAGGGTAAAACACTCGCCCGAAGGTGCCAAAACATTAATGAAACTACTCTCGCAACATGATCACACTCAAGTGCCTCATCCTGCAACGGGCCAGCATGGAATCTCGTGTTTGATGTTTGCAAGGATAGTCCTTGGCGCGGATTAAATGTTCCACAACACCAATGCATTCCTTCAATTCCAGATTTCCCAAAACGATGTGAGCATTGATATGCCATAAGTGTGGGAGATCCATTGCAGAACTTTTTGATACATGAAAGTACGGACATCACAAGGAACAGAAGGGGTTGATAAGTACAAAAAGTAAGAATTCATTGCAAGTACTTAAAGATGTAACCATGTAGTGGATTGTGCTGGTGGAGTTGTAAGGAAACAACAACAACAACAACAACAACAACAACAACAACAACAACAACAACAACAACAACAACAACAACAACAATAGTAATAATAATAATAATAATAATAATTACAATAAAGTAAAAGAGTGTGGCAAGTGTCTCAATCCTTACTTTTATTAAAATTGCACAATTACTTTGCTTCCTAAGAAAACAGAGGATGTGAGGATTGAGCAATTTAGGCCAATCTGTCTTCTTAATGTTAGCTTTAAAATCTTCAACAAAGTTGGGACTAATAGGCTTACGCAGATTGCATTATGTGGTGCATCCGTCTCAAACTGCTTTCATGCCGGACAGAAACATCCTAGAAGGGGTTGTGGTTCTGTGTGAAACGCTACATGAAATCCACACACAAAACTAGATGGGGTGGTTTTCAAAGTGGACTTGAGAAAGCGTATGACAAGGTAAAATGGCCATTTCTTCAGCAGGCTTTGCGTATGAAAGGATTTGACCAGGCCTAGAGAGACCAAGTAGATTCTTTCACGCAAAAAGGGAGTGTTGGAATCAGGGTAAATGATGACATAGGTCATTATTTCCAGACACACAAGGGTCTGAGATAAGGAGATCTGATGTCGCGGATTATGTTCAACATAGTCGTTGACATGTTAACCATCCTAATAGGAAGGGCTAAGGATAATGGCCAGGTAGGTGGCCTCGTTTTGCATTTAGTTGACGGGGGAGTGTCTATCCTATAGTATGCTGATGATACTGTCATCTTTATGGAGCATGATTTGGCTAAAGCTAGAAACATGAAGCAAGTCTTGTGTTTGTTCTAACAATTATTGGGGTTAAAGATTAACTTCCACAAAAGTGAATTGTTCTGCTTTGAAAGAGCCAAAGAAGAACAACAAGCTTACAAGGAATTGTTCATGTGCGAATTGGGGTCTTTACCCTTCACGCATTTGGGTATACCAATCCACCATCGCAAGCTTTTAAACAAGGAGTGGATGAGCATTGAAGATCGATTTGAAAAAAAACTGAGTTGCTGGAAGGGCAAGCTTATGTCATACGGAGGACGATTGATTTTGATTAATTTGGTTCTCACAAGTATGCCTATGTTTCTATTGTCCTTTTTCGAAGTACCAGTTGGAGTACGAAAAAGGTTAGATTTCTATCGATCGCACTTCTTCTGGCAGAGCGATGAAGTAAAAAGAAAATACAGACTTGCTAAGTGGGATATCATCTGTAGACCGAAAGACCAAGGGAGTCTTGGTATTGAAAATTTAGAGGTGAAGAACATATGTCTTCTCGGCAAGTAGTTGTATAAGTTATCTGTAGAGACGAATGCCACATGGGCTCAAATTCTTCGTAATAAGTACCTTTAGTCCAAAACCTTGTCCCATGTGGCGGTAAGACCAAATAATTCGCCTTTTTGGAAGGGACTGATGCGAGTGAAATTAGTCTTTTCTAACAGGACAAAATTTGAAGTTGGAAATGGTACGTCCACAAGATTCTGGGATGATACGTGGCTAGGGGAGACGCCCCTTGCAATCCAATATCTTTCTCTCTATAATATTGTTCAGCGAAGAGATGTTTACGTTGCAACAATACTACAGTCCAATCATCTTAATATTCAATTCAGGAGAACGCTAGTGGAAAACCGTTGGGAAGATTGGCTTCGTCTTGTGAGAAGATTGATGGATGTCCAACTTTCTCAACAGCCAGACCAGATACGTTGGAAAGTAGCTAAGAATGGAGAGTTTTCGGTTAATTCCATGTATTTGGATATTATCCACACTAGCGTTATTCCTACTTCGAAACATGTGTGTAAAGTCAAAGTGCCTTTAAAAATCAAAGTGTTTATGTGGTTTGTCCACAAACAGGTCATTCTAACTAAGAACAATTTGGCAAAGTGCAACTGGGCTGGATCTAAAAGATGTAATTTTTGTGATAGTGATGAATCAATCAAACACCTCTTTCTTGACTGCCCTTTAGCAAAGGTTTTGTGGAGGTCGGTCCACATAGCTTTTAATATAACTCCTCCGAATTCCATCAACACGTTATTTGGGACGTGGCTAGATGGGATAGACGCAGAAACAACGAGGCATATGCGTGTAGGAGTATGTGCTTTAGTATGGGCTGTTTGGAACTACAAAAACGACTTGGTTTTTAACAGAATAATAAATATTCATTTCCCGCAGGTTGTCTTCAGGGCCACTACACTCATCCATATGTGGTCGCTACTCACTCAGACAGAGGCCAGTGAGCATTTGGTTACTGGATCTATCCGATGGGAGATGGTAGCACGGACTATCTTCAAACGGCTTGGATGGCGGTCATGTAATGGGATAGGTGTTTCGTTTCCTATCTGGTATTTTGACTGCCGGTTGTGGTTGTCCTGTTTTTTGCTTTCTTGCTCTTTTTGAGCATTTGTTCTTTTTTGTCTGAGACTTCGAGACCTATGTTGGACCTTTTGATTATCAATAATATGGCCGTACGCATCTTTCTGATGCAGAGGCCGGGGCAAACCCCCTTCGGAAAAAGTAAGAATTCATTGTAAGTACTTAAAGATGTATTCGTGTTGTGGATTGTGGTGGTGGAGTCGTAAGGAAATCTAAATAATAATAATAATAATAATAATAATAATAATAATAATAATAATAATAATAAAAGAGTGCAGCAAGTGTCTCAATCCTTAAAAAAATTAATTGCACATATTTACTTCATGGATATTTCAAGTGTACAGTTGACTGCTTTTAAATGACAAACATTTCTCCTTAACTTGATTTCAATTGCATTACAATGACGTAGCTAATTTAATTTCTTGGGATTACTCATCCAGGGAAGAGAAAGAGCCATGCTTGGAGCGACTTGCATAGGTTGGTCGGTAGGGACGGAGCCAGAAAACTTATATAAGGGGGGTCAATGAAACAATAAAAACACCGAAGGGCCCAAGCATGATGAGTGTATTTTATTTACAGTCATCACACCATAGTTTAAACCGGTTTATTTTAGGAACACCAAGATATCTGCTCTGATATTATTAGTAATGACTAATAAAAGAAACGATTCAAAAATTCACTTTTTATTTTGTTTCGATGGGAAAATGAGCTAAACATGGACAAAGTCAAGCATATATATGGAAAGGAGTAATCTTAACATAAGATAGATCAAGTGGGAGGCGCACCAGAACGCAAGACGGCTTATGCACGTGCAGCTTTAGGAGGTCCAACCTAACAACTATTATGAAGGGGCCTTCGTCAGATTCGCAAGAGAGCAGTCACCAGAACCTTATCTCTGCATCAGAAGCCATTTTTCAAACCTAGACACTGCCATTTCGCATCTCATTTCCATAGCCAACCATCACCATCCCCGCAACAAACCACCTCCAAGTTAGCCATACATGTAATCATGCATCGCAAGCGACATATTATCTAAAACATTCATCTTGATGTGTTCTTCAATGATTTCTTCTCACGATCTGAATACTATGTGCAGTAATTCCATAAGGTCATGGGTGAAACATAGCCTTGCAATCTGATTTATTTATTCTAGGGATCGATGGAATGGCATTGAACTAACATCATGTATGTGTGAAATAAAATTGCATCGTAGTTGTCTCTTTTCTCTCATGTGTTCGTTGATCTTGCGGTACCCATGATCATGTAGTTTGAGCCTCAAGGAGGCTAATCGCAGGGAGAACGTGAAGTGCTATTCTGAACTCCAGTGACAAAAAGGTCTAGTACGGCAACGTGGATCAAATCTCTGGGGATACATGAGGTGTAGTCATTATACACCCAACGGTTTTCTCTCATTTATCTTAATAACCGAGGTAACACGCGTGATGGAAAGGGCTTACGGTTGGATTACTGATTCTTGATGCAGGGTGCGTTCTAGTCAGGATATAATTTAGACACAGCCCCACTTCGATATGTTGAAAGCATATTCTAATGTTTGTCTTCAAGAGCAGAAATTAAAAGCATAATAATCCCAATCACAAATATATGGGTGTAAAAATCAATTCCTCGTAGACATGCCTATTTTTTTTATAAGTGTTCTGTGTTGCAACTTTATTATGACTCGATATAAAAACTGGAATCTAATTCTCTCGCAAAAGCTTGGTAGAAACACTTGTTATCCTCTCGTTCGTTTGATAACTCAAAGTCACTCGTTGGGGGAAGAGGCTGGGAACCATTCTGCTATCAATTATCGGATCACCAATGGGATTCATCAAACATTTCTCTGACGCCGTTGTCTGGGAGGAATTGTGTTGCCGGGGATGAGACGTAGTTGTTTGGTGTAGGGAAAGGTTAACACTTGGTCCGGTGTTTTTCGCTTTAGCTAGGTCATCGAGCTCCAGGGATACTTTTATCTGTTATCTGATTTGTTGAATACTTTCTCTTTCGCCCGAGAAAAACTAAATGAGAGGGACGTGTCTTTTTTCTAGCTCGGAGAAAACAAGGACTATATTATATCAACACCGGGTTACATGCAAGTCTCAACACTATGACTCCAAAAGGAAAAGAATTAAGTATCAACACGGGGTTACATGCAGGTCTCAACACTACATGCAAGAACAACCAAGGAACTAGGGTCTAGGGTGTGTTGTCTTGTGTTGTTTCTTCTCCTCCATCGAAAACTAGTAAAGCACGGGCTGGTGGTACCATCTGGCCTTTCTTGATGAACAAACGCATTTTTTTCTGCTCGAAATCCCAGATCTCCAACCCGTCACCCACACTGAAGTTGTTGTTGTCGATGAAGTCCATGTACCCCTCTCCCTTGATGACGCAGACGCCACTGCTCTCTCACTGCGTCAGCTGCAGTTCCCTGATGTCGGCGTAGCCCTCAATCACGAGCATTGGATTTATTATGATATTGTATCATAATAAATGTTCTGCTACTATGTGTCATGCATGCCAATAAATAAAGTCATCTATAATACTAATATATGATACTATGCATTACGGAGATAGTATTACCCATTACAAGCAGCCTAATGCTCCACTTTGTATTGACGCTATGCTAAACCAGGTAGGAAAAAACTGAAACGGTAGTGTAGCTAAAGAGGAGAGGTATGGTTTTGGTGTCTCAAAGAAGAAACAATGACAGTCACCAGGCCCTATGTATATTTGGATCCCGTATGGATCTTCTAGTCCATATCCTCTTCCCCCTAGTTCTTAAGTGTCCACATAATATCCTACAGCTAACTACTTGAGAGAACCTTAACTACAATAGAGTAAGCCCATATGCATTGGAGAGTTTAATTTCCTAAGCCCCTTTCATACACTAAGAACTTACTCTAAGCACATGTGCATCGTGAGAGGCTTCATACTTCCTGCGTGATCTAATGTTGGAACTAACATGAGGGGGAGCCATCTCTTTTCATGGTAGAGTGTGTTATCCATATCCAAACAACAGTAGAAATAGTAGCAAATTTATGTTTTGGGAACAATAAGTTCTACTGTGGGTCCTTCGTCCTACATAATATCTAAATGATAAAATTGTCAAAGTTAAGTCAACATAAGTATAAACCACTGGCTATTGTCAAAGGATGAAGCCCGATGTGAAATAAGATCAAGATGGTGGAAAGATGAGTGATATGGTCCACCATGGACCATGCTCCATCATACCTAGCCCATCATGGACTAGTGGACGAAGATTATCGCAGTTGTCCCTCCTACCGAGCACTTTAAGGGAAAACATTGATCATTTGTCAAGGCCACTAGCCTAGATATAGTTTCTCATGTGCATGTCCCCTCACTCTTAGTTGAATCAAATCAAGGGTACAGGCACATGGCTCAAAGACGAGTCTAAGAACCTAGGGTCAAGTCTGATTACTCCGTTGACTCAGAATGACGTCAAGGAAGAGAAGTTTGGAGCTGACCTCGAAGAGTCTCCGAATACCCCAAGTCATGGATCAATCTTCCCTCGACACTTTTCCTAATTAAGGACACTAAAACCCAACCTAAAGCGAGCTCTCTCACGCTCCCAGTGATTTCAGCCGTCGGTTTTCGCGTTTGAACTGTACCTGACCGTCAGATTTTTGTTTAAACAACAGTTTAGCGCCAGTGGGCTGGCTGTCCTTATGGGCTGCTACTCTCAAGACTTTTTTGAAGCCCTATCATTGAATGGGTTTATTGGCCCATTTATCTATTTGACACACGAAGTTACTACACAGCGATTGGTCTGCGTCAATCCAGGCGACGTTTGTCCCAAAAGAAAAATCCATGGCGCGGGTGAGGAACCGAGGCGACGCTAGATCCAGAGCGGGAGGGGATGAAGCCGACGCGACGCACGCGAGGGAGCCGGCGGCCGAGGGGATCCAGCGGACGAGAGCCATGCGACGTGCACGAGGGAACTGTCGGTCCAGGTGATCTAGTCGACGCGAGTCCCGCGAGGGATCCAGCGCTCGAGGGGATCCAGCGCTCGAGGGGATCCACCCTTTTGGTGCGGGATGCAGGTGGATCGGACACCGGTCAATTCAGCCGGCCCGGGCGAACCGCCTGCAAGGAAGAGGCGAATCCATCGGCCGTCATGGTGTTCTTCAGCGCCAACAATGCCTGCTTGCCTGACCACTTGCAGATACGAGTACCATGTATTGCCTTGATCTGATTTCGATGGCCTGTAGTCAACTTTCTGGCCCCATAGTAGATTTTTGCCATTACATGGTTGGTGTTCATGTTGTTTCCTTTGATGATCTAGGTCTTTTCCATGTGAAGTTAGATAACTTGGATGAAAGAAAAAATGGTCGTCCAGTAGTAGTAGTCCTTGCAGTTTAAGTTTTGCAAGCGATCATGACAATTACTCGATAAATAGGGGATGCTTTTAGATCTTAAATTTACATGTCTCGTCTCTATTGCTATGTCGTTTTAGTTTTCCCCAAATCGTCATTCAAATGTTTCCTTTTTGTTTATCTTGTTTTACTATTAAATTATTTATTCGTGCTCATTGTTAGTTCTAGCATCATATATTCATATGTCAAATTGCAGTTGGGGGTTAGGTCGACATAGTATCTACATCTACAGTTCTTTTTTTTCACAAGGGAGAACATTTCTTTATTATTTGTGAAACAACTAAATTTTGTTCCTAAGCTGCAGTGTGCTTGATATCTCACTGAGTGCACAACGCAATGTTTTTTTGGTAGTTGTGGTTGTTTCCTAAGCTGTAGTAGATACCAAGCTCTTTAATAGTGTATTTTGATCAAACTTTGTGTCGTGCTTGCTTCTTCGCAAAAATAAATTTGGGTAAGATCAGGTGCTCTGTCATCGATACATGGCAGATTTTTTGTTTGTTTCTTCAGAGTGCAATCATGTTTTGGTCTATATGGCTATACTTACTTTTCAAGAGAGCTGGTGGTGAATGCTTTCTCACCAAAAGGGGGTTTGGTGTTTGCAGCTTCTTCTGAATAATCATAAGCTACTTAGTGCACTTTTGATGCATTTGATCTGTCCCATCTAGCAAGTTCCTTTTGGGTATAAATGCAAGTTTTTTGTAGCTTATGTTTTATAATTCAAGTACTAGCACGTCACTGTATCATGTGTCCTGAGCACGGTGACAGCCTCCCTGACCACATTGCTGCTGGTTATTGTGGATCCATGTTGTAAGAAGCTTTTCATGGTGGCTCAAAGAGGTGGCATGGAGAGGAAGAAAAATATGTGGGTGTCATGCTCGATTTTGTCTTTGCCAGTGGAAGGGTGACTACGGCGAGGTTCCAGCCTGTCCACTGTGAGGATATCGGCAGTCACTTATGTACCACAAATTTTTCATGGATTCAATTTTGAGATGCAATCTCCCCGTTCTTTTGTGGTTCCTTCTTCAAGCATTTCAATGGCTTGTTGATTATGATTTGTTTTTGGTTTGCAGGAACAAGGCTTGGCACATAACTCTTTGCATGGAAATCTTTAATTGGTGTTCCATGTGCCCGACGAGCGACCAAAGACAAGTGACAAAAAGGACTTGCCCGCTGGCAAGTAGGGCATTGGTGAAAAATCTTCCTGGTTAAGTCTGCCCTTTGTTTGTTTCCTTTAAACTATTCAGGCCCCCGATGGCAAGTAGGGCATTTATGGAAAATCTTCCTGATTAAATCTGCAATTTACTTGTTTCCTTTAAACTATTCAGGTTTGTTTTCCTTGGCCATGGAACGCACAATCATGCACTCGATGGTCTTTATTCTCCATGTGTGAGGACAGCATGTACTCACTATAGCAGATGACAGCAATCTTCATGCCATAGCGTTGTAACTAAGCTTCATGTGAAGCTTACCATAACTGTTCACTTTTTAATGGTTGGATCATTCAGTTTAGGAGTATGATGCATTGTACATAAGAGATTGACTGATGGAGGGTCTGATTACCTTGGGAGATGTGATCTCAATGTTAGTTCATGTATCATCCTTTTTATTGAGAGGGAAGATATTCTACATGTATAGCAATTCACTTCGATTGCAGTGTCCCTACCCGAAGTTCATCCATGGCTACTTGGCTGATTAGTGCCCTTCCTGCCAAGATTCACCATTGACATTATCTATTTGATTTATGTAATCCACCATGCAAGCACAATTGTTTTTCCCCTTTCGAAATAAACTGAGTAGTGCACATCCAGCATAGGTAAGCCTACTACATATTTGTTGTTGAATGGAATTCCCACCAAGAAAATGATAATCTATGAGAAGAATGGCAGTCTGTTGGTCAAGAAACAACCTGGTGACTTCAGATATTTTGCATTTCCAGATTAGCAACTCTATTCATCATATTAAAATTAATAACAAATTCAATTTATCCACCGTAAATGAATAATAATCTAATGGGTCTATGTTCTGTTAAAATACTTGATATGATATTGAGGTATGCTCCCCTGTTTTCATCCATGCACTATGTATATGTAGACTGACATTATAAGCTCTGATCATGAATGCATAAATGTGACATTAGTCCAAATATTTCAGACATAAACAGTTGCCATGAAAGGTTATATTTTGTGCTGGATGGATATTTGTGTACAGAAAAGATAAACGTATTCTTTATTAACCCAGGGCTGGATGTACAGGGGGTGGTAGTGAGCTGTTTAGTTACTGATCTTGCTTGTGTTGCTCTGGTTGAGGTTCCTTTGTTTCATATATGAGCTATAAAAGAGTTAATTAACGGTGACGATTAAAATGGCCTTTTATTATGTATGTTTGTCTGCATAGTTGTTTATGTTCTGTATGGGAATATACATTACTTCTACTGGGTTTAGTGCTTCTGATGTATTCTTTATACTGTGGTTCATTTAGGAAATTATCTCATGGGCCTAGCGCAAGAAATCGAGGCCTCATAAGAGCCTCAGATTTCTGCTTGTACAGTTGTCCTCAGAAATTCTTTATATACATCTGCTTACATGTTTGGGGACAATGTTCTTCTGCTTAGATGCTCAGCTAGAGTGGCAGCAAAGCCTTTCTCCTCTGGCATCTGGGTCTACTTTTGATCCGACATCTCATACTTTGCCAATCTTGTTGTTTCATTTCCTTTCATTTGCTTCTGTTTTGCAATTTCGAGGCGTTGCCACAAAATGCACCATTCAGAATGATCAAAAGTTGATAATGTGAAGAATTATTTCACGATGTTGGTCTT
The DNA here is from genome assembly GCF_018294505.1 of Triticum aestivum. Taxonomy (NCBI): domain Eukaryota; kingdom Viridiplantae; phylum Streptophyta; class Magnoliopsida; order Poales; family Poaceae; genus Triticum; species Triticum aestivum. The sequence continues at coordinate 745,598,640 of NC_057798.1, forward strand.
CAAAGTTTTATTTGACTGACTCAATTTGCGCTGGCATTAATGTCCTTTATTGTAACTACTACTTATTATGTTATAATTGTATTACTAATTCTCTTTATCCCGGCCTTGTTCAGGATGTTCGAATTTGCAAAACAAATACACCCAGTCAATATTATAATTTGAGTTGTATTTTTTTACTTATTGTTAATCTGCCATTTTTTTTTATCCTTCGTCACTTATCATATGTCCACAACCGGAACAGGAGGAGAAATGCCACTATAAATGACATGTAGTATAAGCTAGGAACAAGAAAAAGAAGTAAGTCATCTTGTGCAAAAAATATGAAAGTGTAGAACATTGCAATCCTTTTCTCCAAGCGTTACCTTCCAATTCAGTGATGAAGTATCTTTATATTATGAAACATCCTATCATTATACTTTCAAAAGGGACGGGCGCTATGGGCTTCCGGGATCCGGAGGCTTTTAACCAAGCTCTTTTGGCAGAACAGGCGTGGAGGATTTTGCAGTCGCCAATGTCTCTATGTGCGAGCATTCTCCGAGCAAGGTACTTTAGTGATAGCTCCATCATGAGTGCTACATGCCCATCGGGCGGTTCTTACACTTTTAGGAGTATTTTGCATGGAAGAGACTTGCTAAGAGAAGGCACCATTTGGCGTATTGGAGATGGCGCGTCCGTTAAGATTCACCATGACCCTTGGATCCCGAGGGAAGGGAGCCTGCTGCCACTGGGCGCAGTTTACCTCCCGGGAGTGCAGAAAGTGAAGGACTTGCTGAACCCAACGGGTGATTCATGGGATGATGCGAAGCTACAGGCTATGTTCTCCGATGATGCTGTATGTGATATCAAGCGGGTCGCTATTGGAGGGCCGGGGCGTCAGGATTACATCGCGTGGAACCACACCAAGAATGGCATCTTCACGGTGAAGTCAGCGTATCACCTGAGGATGGCCCTGACTGCTGCTCGGCGATGCCAACCAGGACCTTCTTCCACGACTCTCACTCATCAGGGTTGGCTATCCTTGTGGGATACATCTGCTCCAGGGAAAGCAAAAATCCATATGTGGAGACTGATGAAAAATGGACTAGCGACGGGTGCTGAATTGCTACGGCGACGGATCAAAGCGGGCGTTTTCTGCGTTGCATGTGGAAGAGAAGAAACTGTCCATCACCATTTTTGGGGATGCCCACACTCGGTGGTTTTTTGGAAGCATCTTTGCTCGGAGTTGGGAGTTTCGGTGGCAAAACCACCATGCAATATTGACTCCCAGAGCAAGCTGGCGATCTGGTTACTGGAGTGGTTCGCACACGCACCGGATATTGAGAAGTCGATCATGGTACAAGTTGTTTATGGGTTGTGGCTAGCTCGCAATGATGCCAGAGAGGGAAGGAAAATTTCTGAAGCACATGAAATATCACATAAAGTGGCTGCATATGTCAAGGAATGGGAAGAGATCCACAAGAAGGGAGTGATGATGAAGCCTCCAAAAGAAAGGGCCAAGTGGGAACCACCAGACCCGGGCTGGATCAAAGCCAACACAGACGGGTCGGTGTCGAAGCATTTGGGTAAAGGAGGCATTGGAGTGGTGCTACGTGACGACACGGGTGCGTTCCGAGCGGCATCGTGTCAGGTTGTGGCGACAACGCCTGATCCGGAGAGGGTCGAGCTATTGGCGTGCAGGAAGGCGGTCGAGCTAGCTAGAGACGTTGGGGTGGGCAAGTTTCATCTCGAGTGTGACTCGGCAAGGGTGGTGTCCATGATCAACAACCAAGAGAAAAACCTCTCTACCGCTGGACCAATTGTTGAAGATGTTAAGACGAAGCTGAAGAACTTCGAAGAGTTTAAAGTTTCTTGGGTAAGCCGTAGTGCTAACTCCGCTGCTGATAAATTAGCAAAGGTGGGTATGGGAGATGAACTGAATGATGTGTGGCTCTCAGCTCCACCAGACTGTATTTTGCATGTTATTTCGGATGAGATTCCGGCACTCTTTTAAGTAATAAAGCGGCGATAGTTTACCTTCAAAAAAAAGGGACGGGCGCGGCAACGCGCGTCATCCATGATCTAGTATATCATTAAGTCGTGATAAACAAAATGACCTCACCTATTAATAGCAGTTGAGAGCTGTCATTTTGACAAGTGTATAGTGATCTTTGGTTCAAATCCGTCGTACGCACCCCATACTGACTTTGTATTACACCCACTAAACTAGAGATGTCGCCCACAAAACATTTCAAATTTGAAAAATTGAAACTGAGAATTTGGTAATGACGAATTAGCATTATTCAAAGAGTTTGAAAACGGAACACAAGGGAAAAAACACGAGAGGAGCACCTCATGGTGGTGGACGTGCGATGATTGAGGTTTAATCTTCCCCTAGGAGGAGGAAGCTGGTCCTCATGCACAAATGTATGATACGTAGTTTGTTTGGTGTAGGGAGGAATGTTCACATTTGCTCCGGTATTCTTGACTTTGGCTAGGCCTTCGAACTGTAGATATATGGACTTTCACCGATTTTCTGATTTGTTGAATGTCAGTCTCTTTCGCCAGAGAAAAACTAAATGAGATATGTCTTTTTTGTAACTCGAACAAAACAAGGACTGTATTATATCAAAGCAGGTAATTACATGCAAGTCTCAACACCACGACTTCAAAAAAGAAAGAATCAAGTCTCAGCACTACCACAGAAAAAACAGGTTTGTACAATTCTACATGCAAGAACTACTCCCTCTGTTTGAAATTACTTGTCTCGGAAATGGATGTATGTAAAACTAAAATACGTCTAGATACATCCATTTCTGCGACAAGTAATTCCGAACGGAGGGAGTACTAGGAAACTAGCTTAGGGTGCATGTTCTAGTGCTGTTTCCTCTACTCCTTTGGAAACTACTAGAGCATGGGGTGGTGGTAGCATCTGGCCTTTATTTATGAAGAGAACGTAGAGAGGGCTCTCGTGGTACCCCTCCTGGTAGATATCCACGCCGAACAAACGCAAGGCTTTCTGCTTGAAAGCCCAGATCTCCACCACGTCACCGACACTAAAGCCGCAGTTTTTGATGAAGTCCATGTACCCCTCTCCCTTGATGACGCAGACGCCGCTGCTCTCCCACCGCGTCAGCTGCAGCTCCCTGATGCCGGCGTCGCGCTCGATCACGAGCACGGGAAGGCCGCCGTGCTCCCTTCCCCTTCTCTTCTTCGTCTTCTCCCCAGGAACCTTGGGTAGCTTCGGCAGCCTTGGTCTCGGGGCTTCCACGTGCACCAGGTTGGCGGCCTGGCGATCTAGGTGGGAGAGAACCGGGCGGAGGTTGCGTATCACGCCGTCGATTGGGAGGCGGAACCGGTTCTGCTGCGGATCCACGTCGGTGGCAGTCACGGTCTTCTCGTCGATGAAGTGCACGGGCAGGTCGAGGCGGAGGTTCAGGTGCGCGAGCAGGCCCTTGGGTGCGCGTATCCCCGGCGGCTCAGCTCTCTCCTTGGGAGCGGCGGCAGCCAGCGGCACTGCCTTGATGGGCTCGCCGGCCACGCCCACGGGTGATGGCACCAGTGCACCGGCGTCCGCAGAGAGTCTGGCCGCATCGGCCCGTTGCTGTGCCGCTGCAGGGTCGTACACAGCCAGCGTCCGTTTGGAGCCTGCGTAGCCCGGCGCCGCCTTAGGAAGAACGATATGGCTCGTTCCGGTGCCGGGACACATCGTGAATGTGTTCGTCCTGTGTCCCGGGCTCGCGGTAAACAGTTTACGCTGGTATGCGGTTGTCCCGGCGGGATCGATGTGTATCGTATGCGGTTGTCTCGGCGACAATGGATGATGGATGGATGCAGCGGAGGAAACCGTCGACGTCCCCGTATATATTGATCCATCGGCCGATTAGCCTACGCCCTACGGTATTTGACTCCGACTCGAATGCCAGATGAATAGATGATAGGTCCGAATCCAACCCAAATCCGGTTCCGTATCGTTTCACAAATGCAGTTTGATTTTTTTTTGTCTGAGAGATACACCAAAATGTATTTGGATGGTCTCCCTAAAAAATGTATTTCCATGGTCGATCGTTTTGCTAATTCGTGCCCCCCAAAAGGAAAACATTTATAATCGACAGCCGGCCGAAACGTTCAACCGGACGCGCATTACGCGTAGGATCCATATGGACGCGTCAGATCAACCTATTTTTGGGCCCACGCATCACTCCACCAGGCCTTATCTTCTCATAGAAACATCCTCCTTCACTCGTTTTCTTTCCCCTCTCTCTCCGTCGTTTGCCTCCAATTCCAGTCGATCCCATTTTTCTCTTCCCTCGCCATGAACGCCGCACCGCCATGGATACGGCCTTCAGGCAACCCCTGTCCATCCCCTCTCTTCCTCCCTGCTGACGGGTGTCCTCACAAGTCACCCACGCCTCCCGCAAAGCCCACGTTATGGTGACGGCGAGCTGCTCTGCGCCCTCCCTCCCCAGTGAGCTTGAGGCGACGGCGCTCGCGGACCATGCGGATGCGACATCATTTTTTTGCAAGACGCCGTTCTTCCCGCTATGGCTTTGTTTTTTTTAGCCGGTTGCATCTTTTTTATTTGTCGGTTCCAGCTTTTTATTTAGCCAGTTATAGCAATTTCATTCACGAGCACCAATTCTTTGATTCGTTGGTTCCAACATTTTTTCTAGCCGGTAGTAGCTTTTCACGTGGCGGGTTCCAACTTTTTATTTTGCCGGTCCCAACAAACCCCCTTTTTGCCAGTAACAACTGATTCACAGGTTGTAGCATTTTATTTTCGGCAATTTCTTTTTCGTTGGAGGAAGGGGATCGATGAAGATTTTTTTGTTACAACCACATACCACAGAAACCTTCAACCGTGTGTGCCAAAACACCTGTCGCCGGCGAGGCTGCAACCGGCACGGGCAGTGCTACAACCAGTGTCCATGCCAACGAGGGGAGCTACAACCATGGTAGTGAGTTGCTGGAACCGTCTTTTTATTTTGCTCCGACCGGCCAAAAATTCTGCTAAGTTCCGGTGACAAAGATCCATGGTTTTGCGGGACCCAGCAATTTTTTTTGTTGGAACCGGCTAAAATTTTGCTTCAGCCGACTTTTTTTGTTTTCTTAGTTGCTCAGATTATTTTGTTGCTGGAACATAGGGCATGTGATGATGGCGACGGCGAGAGACAGCGAACTGCTTCGACAGACATGGAGGGCACCGACGGCGGTGACCACGCCGGCGTGCACAGCACCGGCGATGGACGGTGTTGCGACCTGCTACGGTCAACGGCCTTTTTGTTGCGAGCGACGGCGGCGTGCATCGGCGGTGAGCGTCTGCGGCGAGGTAAACGGGGGAGGTTCGGCGAGCGCGGGTTGTCGGCGGCCGAGGACAAGCGGGGCGCTGGCCTCTTTCCCCTTTGTTTTCTCCTTTGCTTTCTCTTGGTGTAGTGTTTTCTGTAACATTGACGAAGAAATCGTATGGTTAACAAAAGCTAGATCGAGCGGCCCACGCAGGACCGGCCGGAATTTTCGGCCTGTGTGTCGGCGCCTATTAGTCGCCAAAAAACCGTGGAGCCAAAATTTCAAGGGACACTTAAAAGAAGGGAAACACTTATATCTGGCGCACCGGCTGAACGTTGCGCCGGACGACGCGCATAGAGTACGATCGCGTGCAATCTCCGGGCTCCGCTTGTGCCATGTCTTCCCACCACGCGTCACCTTGTGGGCCCGCAAACCGTTTGCAACGTTTCCTTTATCCCTTCACTCAGTCAACACGGTGATTTCTCCTCCAAATCAGAGCGCACCCCCTGCTGCTCCTCCAGCGAGTGGCCATCATCCACCTGCCCGCGCTGCTCCGGCAAGCAGCCGCCATCCACCCACCCCACGCTGCTCCGGCGAGCGGCCGCTCATCCATCTTCGCGGTCGTGCGGCAACCCAACTTGCTATTCCAGCAACTCGAAGGTGTTACAACCGGTGGCGACCATGCTACAACGGCGGTGAGCAGGAGTTCTAGCCGGTGGTGTGTGGCGGCGGTGACCGAGGATGACCGCGGGTTGCCACAGTTTGCTGCAACCGGCAAGCGTTTTTGTTGTAACTTGCCGACAGGGAAGCTGGAAGCAATAGCGCAATGAGATGCAACCAATATCGGCAGCGACTCGAACATGTTACTACCGGCAAATCACAAGCTAGAACCGAGCTTTGTTCCTGCTGGTACCAGTGAGATTTTTTGCTGCCTGCGACAGAGAGCTTTTTTGTTGGAACTGTTTTCTAGTTTTGTTGGAACCGTGTCGCTGTTTGATTGGAATCACACCATGTTTTTGGCTGGTCGCAGCTACCCGTGGTGATCATGCCGAGGGGTGTTCAACCACGAGATGTTAGAACCGTGGCACGCTGCAATCGGTGGCGACAAGCACCAGGACGACGATGCTGAGAACGGCGCACACTGAAGCTATGACGGGGATGGAGGAGAGCCAGAGTTGCAAACCTTTGATGTTTTTTTTGCTGGAACCATCTACATTTTTTGCTACCACCCTTTTTTGATTTGCAAGAATCAGCCTAATTATTGCTACCACCATCTTTTGATTTTGCTGGAAGCAATCTAGTTTTTTGCTACAGCCGTCTTCTTGTTTTTGCAACGACGAGCATGCCAAAAACTGCTCGGGGATAAAGCCGGCACAGGGGGTTGGCAACATCAGTGACTACAAGTTGCAATGGATGGGGCTGCAAATGGTCGGTGGGCTTTTTGCTGCAACGACAGCGGATGCATGGCACAGCGAGGTTGGAGGCGCTGCACCATAGCTCGATAGGGCCAATAGTGCAGAGGTGGGCCTGCTGCCTGGCAAGAGGCGGCAAGCCGGCAGCATGGCTCCACACCGCAACGGTGCTGCATCGAGAAGACCAAGAGGCGAGGCGAGATGGTCTGCGTTGTATCTTCCTTTTTTCCGTGTGAGGGGTTGACGAAGGGGCCGGCGCGCTGGCGTCCTAGCGCTTTCCTTAAAAAATGTAATTTGCTGCTGATTTTGCCTTTTGGAAGTTCTTTCTAAACCATAGGATATGCCGCTATGTACCTGATACTATCATAAATAATTCTAGGACACTAGAAGCATCATATGCTGCTAATTTGGGTTTTATTATTGCGGACTAGATCTTCTGGGTCTTGGATTTTTTAAATTCTATCACACGGAATAGTTGGCTGCTCGCTTTAATTTAGTACAGAAATATTACAGTAATTAACGGCCTCAGCCTACATAACTTTTGGAGTGTGCATCAAACCCAACCACTCACATAGAGGTGAAATTTCGGTGAAGAGCACATATTAATGGTCGTCGTCATATTTTCGACCCATTTCCCACATGTGCGTGAAAATCTGCCACCGTTTTCCGTCGGAGCTCGCATATTCACGGTATATAAACTGGCCCACTGCCCTCTGGGTGGCACCCATCTTCCCTTTCCCAGGCGCTACTCCACCTTGCATTCACTGATGCCGCTCCATTCTCCAATTCGTTTGCGCCACTCTATCTCGTCCTTCGTCGGCATCACTCTATCTTCCCCATCAACCTTCTCTGGGCTGTCAACCCTCCTTGAGGACCTTTACCTGACGAGACCAAAGGGGATCGCACCGAGACAGAGTTTGGGGAGAGGGAACGAGACTATTCTGAGTGGGTCAAGGAGGACACACTGCGTAAAGCTAAATTAGCCGTCGGGCCGGACTGATTCCACGCCGCCATTGCTACCTAGCATAGATCACGACGGCCTCCTTCGTAGAAATGGACGCGCTCATGCAACGCTTCAAAGATGTGGACATCTCCTGCGTCCAGGACATACCAAAGTACGTAGACCATGTGACCACAGAAGTGACAGCCACTGAACCATCCCTTGCTTGAAGGGTCACTTGCAAATAGGGGACAAGAGTGAACTAGATGGTGAAGAAATCTATGTTTTTAAGCTTCAAATTGTACTAGAAATTGTTGTTGGTTAAATCATACTAGACATTGTAAACTCATACTAGATATTAGTGTTGACATCAGATTCGGTGCTTCCGTCACTATTTGACGTGATGGGGAAGAAATAGTTCCTAAGCCAATGGATAAAGGGTCTGAAATGGATAATTTTTTGAGGATCTGGTTATAGTGATTTTGTATTTGCACGACTATGGAGCCTCCATAATTTATAGCGATCGCCTTTGTATAGGTTTTAGGATCCAAAATATGGCGCATCTGCTAGGGTTGCTCTTTGCTTAAGCCCCAATTCCGCTCTAGAAAAGTGTTGAAAATACAAGAGATACACCTGCTAGTTACTACTACAGAGTTTGTGCACTATATATTAGGATGAGAAATAAAATGAGCTTACTATTGTCCACATGATAAGGACTTTGCTAGGCACACGTTCTAGATCTTTATTCATTGATAAAATGGTAGCAATTTGACAATTTGGTACTATCTTAGGGCTTATTCGGTAGCTTCCTCGCTCCCGGTTCCTCCAACTCTGGGTCTGGAGCTGGGGCGAGTGAGGTAACTCCTGGAATTACTCGCGAGAAGCTTAATTTAAATTGTGAAGAGTTGAGAAGCTGGGAAAGTGACGTCCACCGAAAGTTCGCCAAGTGAAGCTACCTTGTGTGTGTTTGGGCAAAAAATCCTTTCATTCCCCTTGCCTCTTCATTCATCTCACATTCCCCTCGGCCCCCATCCAACAACCGTAGCTTCCACGGGCACTAGACGTCGTGGTGCACCTGCAGCCGCCCTCCCCTACCGACACGAGTCGCCCGACTCTGATTGGCTTGCCCTCCTCCTGTTTCACCGGCTTTCGTTGCTTTCCTCTCAACCCCCATAGCAGGCCACCGTCAGCCCCGAACCTCTCTCGTGACCATAGCTCATCCCCAGAAACCACGGCCAACGGGGCACGTTAGGCCTCACGAAGCTCATCCCCGGCATCCTGAAACACTAGAGAATGTAGGCTGCCTCGTGGAGCTCGCCCAGGATCACTTTCTCAACCTCGCCAATCAGCTCCTGGTCACAGGAAGATAAGTGGAAGAAGAACACTGATATAGGATGTTGTGTGCTATGGTGTTTGTGGATTTGACCAATTTGTGATATTATTTGTTCAACATGGGCAAAAGCTTTCTCGCATTTCATTGATTGAGAATAAGGTTGATAGGGTAAAACACTCGCCCGAAGGTGCCAAAACATTAATGAAACTACTCTCGCAACATGATCACACTAAAGTGCCTCATCCTGCAACGGGCCAGCATGGAATCTCGTGTTTGATGTTTGCAAGGATAGTCCTTGGCGCGGATTAAATGTTCCAAAACACCAATGCATTCCTTCAATTCCAGATTTCCCAAAACGATGTGAGCATTGATATGCCATAAGTGTGGGAGATCCATTGCAGAACTTTTTGATACATGAAAGTACGGACATCACAAGGAACAGAAGGGGTTGATAAGTACAAAAAGTAAGAATTCATTGCAAGTACTTAAAGATGTAACCATGTAGTGGATTGTGCTGGTGGAGTTGTAAGGAAACAACAACAACAACAACAACAACAACAACAACAACAACAACAACAACAACAACAACAACAACAACAACAACAACAACAACAACAATAATAATAATAATAATAATAATAATAATAACAATAATAAAGTAAAAGAGTGTGGCAAGTGTCTCAATCCTTACTTTTATTAAAATTGCACATACCTCCATCGATATTTCAAGTGTACAGTTGACTGCTTTTAAATGACAAACATTTCTCCTTAACTTGATTTCTATTGCATTACAAGGTTGGAGCTAATTTATTTTCTTGATATTACTCATCTAGGGAGTAGAAAGAGCCATACTTGGAGTTACTTGCATAGGTTTGTTGGTACAGACGTAGCCAAAAAGCTTATATAAGGGGGGCCAATGAAACAGTAAAAACATTGCGGGGGGCAAGCACGATGAGTGTATTTTTTACACTCATCGCACCATAGTTTAAACCGTTTTATTTAAGAAAACCAAGATATCCGTTCCAATATTGTTACTAATAACTAATAAAAGTAAATGATTCAAAATTTTGCTCTTTATTTTTTTCACAGGAAAATGAGCTAATCTTGGATGAAGTCAAGCATATATATGTGGAAAGGAGTAAATTGAAGATAGATAGATCAAGTGGGAGGCGCACCGGAGTGCAAGACAGCGTCTGGTACGAGCACAACCTCTCGTACTTGCGCTCGTACCATGCACGTGTGACTCTAGGAGGTCCAACCTGACAACTATTAAGAAGGGGTCTTCGTCAGATTTGCAACAGAGCAGTCAGCAGAACCTTATCTCTACACTAGAAGCCATTCTTCAACCCTAGACGATGCCATTTCGCATCTCATCTCCATAGCCAACCATCACCATCCCCACAACAAACCACCTCGAAGTTAGCCATACTTGTAACCGTGTATCGCAACTGACAGCCATTGTAAGACATATGGTCTAAAACATTCATCTTGATGTGTTTTTCAATGCTTTCTTCTCACGATCTGAATGCTATGTGTGTGTAGTTCGATAAGGTCATGGGTTGAAACATAGACTTGCAACCCGATGTATTTATTGGAGGGATCAATGGAATGACTTTGAACTAATGTCATGTACGTGTGAAATTAAATTGCACCGTAGTTGTCTCTTGTCTCTCTTGCATTTGTCGTCCCTGTGGTACCCAGGATCACGGAGTTTGGGCCACAAGGAGGCTAACTGCAGGGAGAATGTGAAACGCTATCCCCGCAACATGGCTTAATACGGTAGCGTGGATCCAATCTCTAGGGATACATGAGGTGTCGTCATTATAGACCCAACGGTTTGGTGTGACTTATCTTAATAACCGAGGTAACCACGCGTGATGGAAAGGGTCAATGATTGGACAACTAACTCTTGATGCAGGCGTGTTCCAGTCAAGATATAATTTAGACACATGCCCACTTTGATATGTTGCAAGCGTATTCTAACATTTGTCTTCCAGAGCACAAATTAAGATCATAATAATCCCAATCACAAATATATGGGTGTAAGAATCAATTCCTCGTAGACATGCCTATTATTATTATTATAAGTGTTCTCTATTGTAACTTTTGTATATCTGATACAAAAACTGGAATTTAATTCTCTCGCAAAAGCTTGGTAGAAACCCTTGGCATCCTCTTGTAGGTTCGATAACTCAAAGTCACTTGATGTGGAAAGAGGCTGGGAACCATTCTGTTATCCGTTGCCGGATCATCAATGGGATTCATCAAACATTTTTCGGACCCCATTGTCTTGGACGAATTGTGTTGTCGGGGATGAGATGTAGTTGTTCGGTGTAAGGAAAAGTTAACACTTGCTCCGGTGTTTTTCACTTTAGCTAGGTCGTCAAACTGCAGGGATACTGCTACCGATTATCTGATTTGTTGACTACTTTCTCTTTCGCCGGAGAAAAACTAAATGAGAGAGACATGTCATTTTCTAACTCGAGGAAAACAAGGACTGTATTATATCAACACAGGGTTACATGCAATTCTCAACACTACGAGTCAACAAAGAAAAGAATGAAGTATCAACACATGGTTATATTACATGGAGGTCTCAATACTACATGCAAGAACAACTAGGGAACCAGGGTCTAGGGTGCGTCATATTGTGATGTTTCCTCTGTCCATCGGAAACTAGTAGAGGACGGGGTGGTGGTAGCATCTGGCCTTTCTTGGTGAATAGAACGTAGAGAGGGATCTCCTGGTAGATGTCCACGCCGAACAAACACAAGTTTTTCTACTTTAAATCCCAGATCTCTGCCATGTCACCCACACTGAAGCCGCAATTGTTGATGAAGTCCTTGTACCCTTCTCCCCCACCGCGTCAGCTACAGCTCCCTGATGCCGGCGTAGCGCTCGATCACGAGCAGTAGATTTATCATGATACCATATCATAATAAATCTTATTCTACTAGGTATCATGCATGACAATAAATAAAGTTATATATGATACTAATATATGATACTCCCTCTGTCCCAAAATAAGTATCTTAGTCTTAGTACAATTTTGTACTAGAGTTAGTATAATGTTGAGACACTTATTTTGGGACGGAGGGAGTACTATGCATCACGGAGAAAGCATTAGCCATTACAAGAAGCCCAATGCTCCACTATGTATTGACACTAAGCTAAACCAGATAGGCAAAAACTGAAGCGGCAGTGTAGCTAAAGAGGAGAGGTATGGTTTTGGTGTCTCAAAGAAGAAACAATGCCAGTCACCAGGCCCTACGTATATTTGGATTCCATATGGATCTTGTAGTCCGTATCCTCTTTCCCCCCTACTTCTTGAGTGTCCACATAATATCCTACAACTAACTACTTGAAAGAACCATGCCTACAACAGACTAATCCCATATGCATTGGAGAGTTTAATTTCCTAAGCCGCTCCATACACTAAGAACTTACTCTAAGCAGACGTGCATCGAGAGAGGCTTCATACTTCCTGCATGATCCAATGTTGGAACTAACATGAGGGGGAGCCATCTCTTTTCATGGCAGAGTGTGTTATCCATATCCAAACAACAGTAGAAATACTTGAAATTTATGTTTTGGGAATAATAAGTTCTACTCCGGGTCCTTCATCCTACATAACATCTATATAATAAAACAGTCAAAGTTATGTCAACAAAAGTGTAACCCACTAGCTATTGTCAAAGGATGAAACCCAATGTGAAATAAGATCAAGATGGTCGAGAGATGAGTGAGCTGGTCCACCATGGACCATACTCCATCATCCCTAGCCCATCATGGACTAGTAGACGAAGATTACCGCGAAGCCCGATTGGTGTGAGCGGCGGCGGGGCTCTTCTGCCCTCCGCTCTCGATGGCGACGACCACATTGCTGCTGGCCAGTACTGGCACCTGGCTGGGCATGGGGCTCGGCGGCAGGACGGCTTTGTGGCAGCTGCATGATTTCCCTGGTGGGGCGTGCCGGCAGCGATCGGGCCTTCAGATCGGGCGGCGGCAGGTGACGCGGGTTGTGGTGGATCTGGTCGCCTCCTCCCCATGCTCGGTGTGCTTTCCTCCGTACAGATTTGGGTCGCTATGTGTGGCTTGCTGGTCCTTGATGCGGATGGAACTGGAGGTGGGATTCAGATTGGGAGAAAACTTTAGCCGGCCCTGGTCGGCGCCGACAGCGGCTACGCCCGAGGTCACCGTTTCTTCTCCAAGTAGACGTTCGTCGGATCTGCCTATACCTCCACCACGCCCTTTTGTCTCCCGGGTGAAATCCCTAACTGCAGTGGGCGCGACGCCTTTGGCATCGTTCCCTTTTTGAAGGCGCCGTCCTGGGAGCTATGTGGCTGGTGGACACTATTCGATTGTCATTGGTGGTGATCTGGATCAGGAGGTGGCGCGACGTGGCATCTACCGCGTCGATGACGGCGGGTCCCAGCGGCATGGTGCAGCAGAGTCTCAGGGTTGGATGCGTCGTGATGGACGTGCGTAGGGAGGTGGCTTTGTCCGGCGTCGTGGTGGCGTCAACGGCCGGCCTAGCATGGTTGATGCGTCAGTACCTGCTCTAAAGATGGATTGGCGGAAGACGACGACGGCGGACTCTGAGAGTATGCCGGCCGGACCGGTGTGTGCCCCAGACCCGGCAAGCGGCTTGGTTGGGTTCTCTGTCTTTAGATGTTTTCAAAATGATGGCTCCAGACTTATTGATGTATTACTCGTAAGGTCTTTGTGAATAATTAATAAAATTGTTGCGTGCATCGCCCAGATGCAGGCCCGGATGCAGAGGCCGGGGGTCATCCTCTTTTTCGGAAAAAAATGCAAACATGTATCATACGTAGTTTGTTTGGTGTAGGGAATGTTAACATTTTCTCCGGTATTCTTCACTTTGGCTAGGCCGTCGAACTGTAGACATATTTTCATAGATTTTCTGATTTATTGAATGTCGTCTCTTTCGCGAGAGGAAAACTAAATTAGATATATATTTTCTGTACCTAAAATCTAAAAAGTGCACGCGCACCGTTTAGACGGAACGCGCTCTCAACCGCAAAACAGCTGGCATTTGTCGCTATCTACCTTGTCCACACCGTTCGTCCCCATCTCCCTCCCGTCTGCCGCCGTCACACCTCGCGCTGGCCACCTCTGCCCTTCCCACGCCGTCGCCTCTGCTCCTCTCGCGCCGGCCGCCGCATGTTGGGGACGGATGCCGCACCCCTCGGCTGGATCCAGGCGCCGCCACTCCCACCTGTGTCGAGCGGCTAGAGGAAGCACGAACACGGGAGGGAAAATGAGCTCGTCCTCGATCTGAAGCACGACGAAGGCGACGGCTGCTATGGAATGGAGATGCTGGCCGTGGAGCCGAAGCAGCGCAGCTAGCATGTCTCTAGGGAGACGGCGACCATAGAGCCAGAGCAGCAGCACTGCCGTGTCCTCCACCTGCCTTTTTTCTCGAAGCTGGAGCTGGCTCACCGCGCGGAGACCTGGACTCGGATGTGTACGCCCGGCAGTGTACTTTGACGCCGGCCGTGATTTGACCTGAGTGGTCAATTACTTTCTTGCTATTGAGTTCATCTTTTTGGCAATGTAATACCCGTTCGTTCAAGTATATGTGTTAACAACAGCCGAAAGCCTCGATAATGATTCCAACAATTTGCACTAGTACAAATTACTAGGAGTAGTTTATTAGTTGGCAGGAAGACTAGTTGCACACACATTGATGTTTAGTTGACTTATAATGTAATTTAGTTGCACACATATTGATGTTCAGTTGGTAGGAGAACTAGTTGCACACACGATGATGTTTGTTGGTCTGTAATGTAGTCTAGTTGCACACACAATAATGTTTAGTTTGCAGGAAAACTAGTTGCACACACATATGCTCAAGGGCAGCCCGGTGCATGTAGCTCCCGCTTGCACAGGGTCGGGGAAGGGTCCGACCACTTTGGGTCTATAGTACGCAGCCTTTCCCTACATTTCTGTAAGAGGCTATTTCCAGGACTTTGGGTCTAGTTGCACACACATATGCTCAGTTGACTTATAATTTAGTCAGTTGCACACACATTTATGTTTAGTTGGTAGGACACTAGTTGCACACACATATGTGTAATTGACTTGGCAATGTAGTCCAGTTGCATAAACATTGATATTTAGTTGGCATGACTAGTCACACACACATATACTCAGTTGGCGCGGCAATGTAGTCTAGTTGCACACACATTGATGTTTAGTTGGCAGGACTAATTACACACATATACTCAGTTGGCGCGGCAATATAGTCTAGTTGCACACACATTGATGTTTAGATGACAGGACTAGTTACACACACATATATTTAGTTGACACGGCAATGTATCTAGTTGCACACACATTGATGTTTAGTTGGCAAGACTATTGACAAACACATATGTTCAGTTGGCGTGTCAATATAGTCTCGTTGCACATACATTGATGCTTAGTTGGTGGCACACATATGCTCAGTTGGCGCGGTATTATAGTCTAGTTGCACACATATTGATGTTTAGTTAGCCTCGCTCATCAAAACATCCCCACGCGGGATCTACTTTTGAAGAGCACGTTGCGAGAGTTTTAACGGTGAAAACGGATCTGAATTTCGACACGCGGTTTAGAAGATACGTCTTTTATAATTTTGAAAATCAAAAATTAATATATAAAAGACGAACATAGGAATATTAATGCAGCGGCATGTATGCATCCATCACGTGAAAAGAGATCACATAACGTGTGATTAATTAGCAATGTTCTTTTAGTCAGAGGAATGATTAATCACAACACGGCACCACCGGACTCGCGGGCTATGCCTACGGCCCAGGGCCGTCGGCATAGGTCCATTGCCGTCGGCATAGATCTATGCCTACGGCTGCCGTCGGCATATCCCCGTCGGCGTAGATCACGTCAGCGTAGATGTGTCAGACCGTCGGCGTAGTATAGCCATCGGCATAGGAGCATATGTCGACGGCCGTGGGAGAGCTGTCGGCATAGCTTAGCCATCGGCGTTGTTTTCCGTCTGACGGCAACGGACGGCGCCGTCAACAGCGCTGGCGACTCAGGGGACGACACGTGGCGCATGTATGCCGACGGCTCGGCCGTCGGTATAGATGGAAATCTATGCCGACGGCCTAGCCGTCAGCATACATGCGCCACGTGTCGTCCCCCGGCTTCTCCTGGCGACAGGGCTATGCCTACGGCAAAGCCGCCGGCATAGATTTCCATCTATGCCGACGGCTTTGCCGTAGGCATATCTCTGCCATGTGGTAGCTCCTGGTAACTCCTGGGCGTATATATGCCGACGGCTTTGCCGTAGGCATAGTTTTTTTTCCCCCTGTTTTCTCTTTTCCAATTCATTTGACAGCATTTCAAAACAGAACAATATGAAATTATGCAGAAATATGACAATTCATCATGTGAACATACTCAAGTTCATCTAAACATACTCAAGTTCACCATCATCATCTAAACACACTCAAGTTCATCACATCATCTAAAGATCATCACCGATGGAAGTTCATGAACATAAAAGTAGTGCAAGACATGAAACATGATAAAAGTAGGAATATGAAAGGCATGGCACGATGGCCACATGCACGGAATCATCAAGCAAGAGCACCCCCGCCAAAACCACCACCTCCGCCAAAACCACCGCCACCACCTCCGCCAAAACCACAACCACCACCTCCGCCAAAACCGCCATCGCGACCACCACCACTCTGCCAGATCGGAGTGACTGGGGTCGACGGAGCAGGAGTCGAGCCACCGGTCCCCTACATGTTTCAGAAAAGATTCTAACGGTAAATATGATATGATAGTGTTTCATGAACGAGAACTAGTTTGCTAGTAGTTAGGCAAATGTACTAACCGGACCATCACTGCCTAGTGCCACCCATTCATCGAACGTGGGCACGTGTGGGGGTTCTCCTGCAGGTGGTGGTGGGGGTCCCATTTGTGGTGGATCCGTGCGGTTAGTCCAAGACGCCAACATAGCCTGAATGTTAGTTAAACAAGCAAACTAGAAGATCAGAAGGAATGAAAGTGCAAAAATTTAGGTTGGTTTTAAGAGGGCAAAACTAACCGTCATCATCTGACGGTTGTAATCATCGTTTGCCTTCACTCGTTTCAAGTACTCCCGCACCTCGAGATTCCTATGCTCGACAAACTCCTTATATGCCTACATAATTTAGGTTGTTTCTAAGTGAGCAATGCTGAAAATAAACTGAGAATGCAAGATAGAAAAAGATAAAGAGGAAGTACTTACAGCATGCTGGCGGGCTAAGGGAGTCTGTGAACGCCCCGTACTCTCTAACTGGCTCGGGTTGCTAGCCCGAAGCCGTGTGTACGAGATCGAAGGAGTGATCAAGCCATCGAAACACGGATACCGACCATTCTTCTTCCCCTGGATGGCCACCACCGCCGTGTCGTCGATCTGAGACTGGGCGACCTCAGCAACAGGAACATCCGGATGCAACTCCTGATAGTGATGAATGTAAGACCCCAGGTGCTCCTCGGTCTTGCCGTAGTACTGGCTCTCGCCCTCCTTGCGATGACTCCGCTCGCCGGCCAGCTTCCACGACTCCATGTCTGAGAGCGGCCTCTTCAACTTGTCCTCCTACAACGTCAAATAGAAGTCAGCCATACATAAGAACATGACGTAAAGAAGAACAAAAATGCATCATGCACATAGATATACCTTCATGGCCTTGAAGCCCCAGTGGTTCCTGTTTCCTTGGCCGTGTGTCCCGTCGTCTCCACGGTTAGCCCGGGCCTTGATGCTCTTGGCAGCAAACTCTGCATCGGCGCCGAGCCACCTATCCACCAAACTCGCCCATCCGTCATGCCTTCCATAGCACCAACGAGGAACAACCTATGCAAATTTTGGAAGCATGACATGTGAGCACGAAACATATAGTTGACTGCTTGAAACAATGAAAAGTTAGTAATAGTTACCATCATGAACTGCTCCTTGCTCAAGGTAAGTCGTAGCTTCTGCGCTTGAGTTTTGGGCATCTTTTGTTGCAGGTAGTAGTGGTAGTACTGCGAGACGGCAACCCAGCGCACCTCGTACTGCAACTGACGAGCTTTCTTCTTCGCAGCCGCAAGCAAGACCACGTCGGCTCTGGCCTTGTGCTCGTCAAGAACTCTATAGAGTTGCTGCAATCATGCAAAAACCAGAAGTAAACAAGGCATGAGTTGAGTGATTCAATGATAAACTATGAACGAAACTGAAGACAAGTGATTCAGAAGAGAACTTACCCAAAATTTGGTGATCACGGCCTTAGCGGTCGTCCCGTACTCCGCGTTGCTGCAAGCCTCGTAGTGGGCCCAGCTCGTGGCCAAAACCCGCTGCTGCGGGTCCCTGTCTGGCTGCGGGCAGAATAAGCCAGGCCAAAACTCCTTCAACAGGACAGTGATAAGGCCGTTCGGTTTACGGCCCTTTCCGTGAAGGATCCAGTTTCTGCAAAAGAATCAAATGATTGCCATGTGTACAATAAGAAAATGTTGTCATGTGTTGAAAATATGATTGAGAGGCACTTACTCTGTCCCCACAGGTTCAATGAGCCACTTGTGCTCCTCGATAGAAGGTGGTGTAGGTAGTCCGGCATTACCACGCAGCCACCCCTGCGAAGAACCCGGTGGCAAGTCACCCCACAACGCGGGATCAACCTCCCCTCCACCCTCCTCGGCCTCCTCCTCACCCTCCTCCTCGGCCTCCTCCTCCTCACCCTCCTCCTCGGCCTCCTCCTCCTCGCCATCAGGAACATACTCCTCCTCCTCAGACTTAGAAGGTGCCTCTGTATAGGAGGGCATCAAAGAAGACCCTCCTATTTCAGACACGGCCCGGAGTTTTTTGCCCCGGCTGCCTCTCCCCCCACCTCCTCCTCCTCTAGGGGCTCTCCCCCCACCGCCTCCTCCTCTAGGGTCTCCTCCCCCGACCCCTCCACCTCCCTGTGAGGTGTCATCCTCGCGTAGTCGGGAGGGAACCTTGTGGGCTCGTCCACTCCGAGTAAGTCCTTTAAATTTACGGAGGAAACTAGCGCCGCTGGACTTGCCCATGATTATTAAACCTGCATTGAGAAGAGAATAAACAATTAGTAAGGATATCAATTAAACAAGCATACAGGAAAAACATTAATACCAGAAGAGCACATTAAGCATACTATTGTAATGATCATTAAAAGAACTTACATTTTCTAGAACCCATATGAATCATCACTATTGTAATCTATTTGTGGACCGGTCTCATCATCACTATCACGCATATCTTCTTCGTTGTCTGACAGAGGTGGAGGCTCTTCCTCATCGTCAGCGTCTTCATTTATCTTTTCAAGCATAATTATGTCTCTTTGATTCACAACTGCCTCACCATCAATCCGTGCGTCGTCGTCGTTTGGGTCCAGGTCAACATAACCCAAGTCATCATCCTCGTTGCTTCGGACCACGTCATCATGTTCCTCTTGATAGAACACTCCCTCGTATGTCATGGGGTTTATGTTGTAGTAATCATCATCGTTCGGGTCCGGTAGCTTACCATGCGGCGACACCTTGAACACAACTTCCCAACCCTTTAGGTACTCTTTCTGGCATGGGTAAGGCAGATAATATACTTGTGTGGCCTGGGTAGCAGCGATAAAGAGATCAGCTCCGGCATAGACGGTTGATGGTTTAACTTCAACTAAACCAACAGAAGGCGTATGTCTCAGACCCTTTTTGGGGTCGAACCATCGGCATTTGAACACAGTGAGACTTAGGTGTTCGCGGCCACGTTTGAATGTAAGCTCGTATATTTTTCCTACCCTTCCATAGTAATCTACTTTATTATCTCCTTCAGTGAAGACTCCGGTATTTATGGTTTTGGGATCAGGCCGAC
Source organism: Triticum aestivum (assembly GCF_018294505.1). Lineage (NCBI taxonomy): Eukaryota > Viridiplantae > Streptophyta > Magnoliopsida > Poales > Poaceae > Triticum > Triticum aestivum. The sequence continues at coordinate 745,618,460 of NC_057798.1, forward strand.
TGTTCTGGTGCTCCTCTGTATGGAAGCGATACCCATTCACATCATACTTTTCGCATGTCATGACGACGGGATCAAAACCCATAGAAACCTATCTCAATTCTTCATCCATTGATCCAGTCGGATCATTTCCCTACAAGTTTAATTGAAATTATAGGGTGCATGAGTTTAATTGAAATTATAGGGTGCATGAGTTTAATTGAAATTATAGGGTGCATGAGTTTAATTGAAAGTGTGAAAATTTACTTTCTCCATGAACCACGCAACGAAATTTTTCCTTCCATCAGCACCCTTTCGGAGAAGAGCAAGTGCCTCCGCTTCAGTAGGAGGCAGCATTCCCGTCCATTCTTCTTCAACGAATCGACTACAATAAGAAAAGCGGTATAAGAACTAGGCAAAGTGAACATAACGAATTGACTCAAAGAATGGTGCTAAGGTATTACCTCATCCACTCATCCTCAACTTCCTTGATGTTGTGCAAGATATAGAACATGACATCCTCCCATTCATCTCGTGGCATGAGATAAGGTTTCGAGCATCCAGCCCTACCACCTTGCCCGATGAATAGAGGCAACTTGGGTTTATACTTGGGTTCTTCTGTATTGTATCGAGACACCTTATTGTGCAACGTGGGAACATGGTCCGGATAGTACGCTGTCCTGAGGTCTGCCACCTCCTCTAGGATAACTGCCTCAGCTATGGAAGCTTCAATCTTAGCTTTGTTTCCACATTTCTGTCTCAGATGCTTGTTCTGTCTCTCAGGGCCGTACTGGCAACGATTCTGCACAGGGCCCCCCAACAATACCTCGTTCGGGAGGTGCAAAATGAGATGTGTCATCGGAGTAAAGAAGCCTGGCGGGAAGATCTTCTCTAGCTTGCATATCAACTCCGGCGCCTTCTTATGCATTTCTTTTATCTTCTCAGGACATACTTCTTTAGCACAAAGCGTGCGGAAGAAATGGCTTAACTCCGCAAGCACACGCCATACACGCTCGGGAACATAGCCCCGAACCATCACCGGCATAATCCGCTCAATCCATACATGATAGTCATGACTCTTGAGCCCGGTCACTCTGCCCGTTGAAAGATTGACCCCCTTACTTATATTCGACGCATAACCATCAGTGAACTTCACGACGTGTTTCAGCCACTTGAATACCTCCATCTTATGATCCTTTTTAAGTACGAAGTCAGCATCTGGCTTGAACCAAGATTTTCGACTGCCTGTGGGAGGCTGCATGTGTAGACGTGGTCTATCACAAATATTCTGTTGATCAACTCTAGCATTAACATTATCCTTTGTCTTATCAGGAATGTTGAGGATCGTGCGAAAAAGGGACTCTGCGACATTCTTTTCGGTGTGCATCACGTCTATGTTGTATGGAAGTTTGAGGTCCTTAAAATAGGGAAGCTGCGTGAAGGGGGTAATGTGAGTCCAGTTGTGCGTCTCACCATATCCTTCAAAAAATTTCCCTTTACCTTTTCCTTTTCCTTTACCCTCGCCCTCGTCTTCGCCTGTGGCTTTGCCTTTGCCTTTCCCTTCACCGGTAGGCTTAAGAGCTTTCAGCTAAGCAAGCACATCCGCACCAGAAAACGTTGGAATCTCGTTTACTTCATGGACAACTTTGCCTTTTGTGAAGTTCTTCTTGTCTTCCCTATCAGGATGGTCTGGAGGGAGGAACTGTCGATGCAGGTCAAATGCAACATACTTGCCACCCTTCTTCAGCCAAATGAAAATCAAGGCCTGCATGCACACTGGGCAAGGCATCTTTCCACTTGTACACCATCCGCAGAACAAGGCATAACCGGGAAAGTCATGCATGCAATATTGTAGCCAAACTTTCATCAAGAAATTTTTCTGCAGATGTCGGTCGTATGTCAACCTCGGGAAGTACCAAGAATGGTGCAAATCATCCACCAACGGCTGCATAAACACACTCAAATTCTTCCCCGGATATTCAGGCCCCGGAATTATAAGCGACAGGAACATGGTCTTGCGTTGCATTATGGCGCCGGGAGGGAGATTCAGCGGAATAACAAATACGGGCCAACAGCTGTATGGATTAGACGACATACCATATGGATTGAACCCATCACCTGTTATAGCAATTCTGACATTCCCAGCCTCGGTTGCTTCCTCCGGGTACTCTATATCGAATGACTTCCATGCTTCACCTCCTGATGGATGTACAATTTTTTTTGGATTGTACCTTTTCCCTTCCTTGTGCCACTTCATCATTTTGGCAGACTCCTCGGTGATGAAAAGGCGCTGCAGTCTTTTTATAAAATCAAGATACCGAAGAACCTTCACAGGGATTTTTAGCTGCTGCTTCTGACCATGCTTATCGACCACCTCAATATACCGAGAGGAACCGCACTTCCTACAGTACTTGTCATCCGCATACTCATGCCTAAACAAAAGGCAATTCTTTGGACAAACATGTATTTTCTCATAGTCCATCGAGAGCGCCTTCATGATTTTCTTCGTACCGTACATGGTTTTCGGCAGTTCATGGCCCTCAGGCAGGCTGTTAGCCCATACTCCCAGAAATGCTTCGAAGCAACCTCGGCTACAGCCGTACTCAGCCTTGACTGCCATCAGTTGCGAGATGGCATCCAGCACAGACAGCTTGGCACCCTCATAGAGAGGTTTCTTTGACGAGGCCAAGATTTCCAGGAAGGCCTTTGCGGTTTCCTCCGGCTCCTCCGGTTCATTCGCTGAATGTGACGGAGGTGTCGGCTATGCAGCAAAGACATCATCTAGCATGTCTCTAACCCCATCGTCCTCATAACCAGCGACACGTTGTCGTATCACATCCTCTCTACCACGGTCCCGCTGGGCAAAGTTTATCGGCATATTAAAGTTGGGTATAAATCCATGCGTGCGAAGGTGCTTAGTCATCTCACTCTTATCTCTACGAATACGCCTCTTACATCTGGCACACGGGCATTCTGGCACCATCCTCATTGGACTACGGAATATCTCTTTCAAAAACACATCAGTTTTCTCGACCCACTCTGTTGTTACTTGATTCCGACGGAAAAACCCACTATACATCCGTTGATTATCTGCCATCTCTGCTTTATTGGAAGCCACACAACAAAATTAAGGATTCATTTAAATTACTCACATCAATATTTTATTTTTTACAAGGTTGACGAGAAATGACATTTAATCCACCTACATCTCTAATAGGTAAAGATGGGTCCTAATCCCACCCGAGAATGTGTAGATTGAGTACGTTATCCATGCTCTACCCCATTCCGAGACAAAATTTCGGCAGCACCTCCCCGCTGTTCTCCAAATACACGTCTCGGCAAAATGCCGAGAGAATGTGCATCCGGAGAACAACGGGGAGGGGCCGCTGAAATCCTGTCTCGGAACAGGGTAGAGCATGAACAACGTACCCAATCTACACATCCTCGGGCTGTCCGTGGAAAGCGCTGGACAATCCGAAAGAGCTGCGGTGATAAATATGCAATTGAATGCATATTTATCGATGCAACCCTTTCGGACGGGAGACCTAGGTTACGTGACTTGATGTGAAAATTCAATCTAGTGACATGGAAAAAAAGTGGACGAGGTCATGGAATTGTTGCTCACCCTTCGATGTAGAGGATGTAGTCGATCAAAGGAGGGACGATCGTGGACAAACACCTCCAACGTCGACGGTCACTCCACGAAGATGGAACACCACAAATCCTGTTAATTCGACCAAGGGCAAAAAAATAGGTTAAGCATTGACACTTTAAACTATGAAAAAAAATCATATTCCGTCAAGTGTAAAATTTTGTCCTTCAATTTTTTTAGCAAGATCATCATGATTAAATAACCACTCATCATATGCCAATTTTGGAGCACATCTCACACAACTATTTTAGAAACTAAATGTCACATAGCAAGGATTTAGACACAGCTTCACCTCCTATCCATGCCATCTCTAGACGTCAACAACTCAAAGAACATGACACAAACATCAACTCAAAAATTTGTTTTGCATGCATATGTGAATAGACTTAGGGGCCGAATACACCATCCATTAATCTCACATGCATATATTGTCATAATCCATTATATATCATATTGGTACAAATATTAGGCTTATGGACATAAAATCTAGAAGAGAACAATGCTAACAATTACATCACTTGTCTTTGTGAAGATAAGTTACACATGTCCATACATAGTAGTTATTTGCAGCAAATTAATACAAAACTATGAATGTCACAGTAGGAAAAATGAAATAAAAGAGCATAGCTCACCACGCAGAGGGGCGTCACGGCGATGGAGGGGACGGGAGGGACGGGGCTGCTCGTGGTCGGCCGGAGAAGCAGAGGCCGCCGCCGATCGGAGCTAGCACCAGGGCCGTCCGGGCAGGGACGCGGGCCGCTGGCCGGAGCCGTGGCCAGGCA
>NC_057798.1:745624071-745625134 GCF_018294505.1 Triticum aestivum
AGCGGCGGGCGGCGGTGGCAGCTAGCGCGGGTTGGGCTCGGGGGCGAACGAGTGGGTCGGGGACGAACGAGTGGAGGGGGTGAATGGGGAGTGGATAAGGGAACTATGCCGACGGCTTAGCCGTCGGCATATATTAGTCATGCCACGTGGCATATATGCCGACGGCTAAGCCGTAGGCATAGGTATATTTCTTTTTTTATACATGTTAATTACAAACTAGCCGTATACATGTTAATTACACACGTCGCATATAATATTAACTGTCTTCACATATATTTTTAGTGTATATTATTTTCAAACGCATTGAAAAGTTCCGTATATATATAAAATATTTGTACGTACATATTAAATATTTTCAAATACACGTTCTTGAATTTTTTTTGAACGATACATGGTATATAATTATATTAAAAATGATATATGGTACCGTTACCGAGTGCCTGATCCGGCATAGTTTTATTTTCCTTTTTTATTTTAATGTTTTCTTATAGTTATATATTTATTCTTTTTTATTTCGTATAGATTTTTAAATTTTTTTATAGTTATAATTTTCCTTTTTTATGTGTTATTATTTCATATAGATTTTTTATTTTTTTAAATAGCTCGGCCCTCTCCTCTCCCGGAACCACACAGAGGGGAGGAAAGGGGAGGCGCCGAATTTGAGCAGCTTCGTCCGCCAAGGCCGTGGCCTGGTCGACGGTGAGGGTGGGGGTGGGGGCGGGGGTAGCTTAGTTCGTCAGCTGAGTGAAGGGGGAGGGGGTCATCGACAGAGGGATACCCGGGAGCAACATCCGGGCCAAACCCACAGCTACATATCCACACCGTGTAGACCCGACACGTCCGTTTCCCCCTTCCCGGTGCCGGCGGCGGCGCCGTCCGTGAGGGGGGAGACACACCGGAGACGCGTGCCGCCTCTTCAGACATGCCACAACACCACCCCGCATGTATGAGGGCCCGGTACGACGCTCCTGTGGCATTGCTACCCCCCAAGGCCCCCGTCCCGCCTAACCCTGGAGCAGTTGACCACGAGATCTAGCCCTTTGACTTCCCACGGACGGGCTTT
>NC_057798.1:745626352-745629320 GCF_018294505.1 Triticum aestivum
TGCCACAACACCACCCCGCATGTATGAGGGCCCGATACGACGCTCCGGTGGCATTGCTACCCCCCAGGGCCCCCGTCCCGCCTAACCCTGGAGCGGTTGACCACGGGATCTAGCCCTTTGACTTTGCACGGACGGGCTTTGACCAGTGGATCTCTCCACCCGGTTGTGTCGGGTCGGCCCAGAGGGACACCGGGGAGCAACATCCGGGTCAAACCCACAGCTAAATCCACTCCATGTAGACCAGACGCGTCCGTTCCCCCCCCCCTCCATGTGCCGGCGGCGGCGCCGTCCGTGACGGGGCCACACCCCGGAGATGCGTGCCGCCTCTTCGGACATGCCATAACACCATCCGGTTGTGGTAGGTCATCCGATATATATAAACACTTGGAGCAAAGTCTCCTTCGTATAGACCCGATGCGGCTGTTCCCCATTCCAGTTGCCGGCTGGCGGCGGCACCGTTCGTGAGGGGGGTCACAATGCTTTGTACAGAACCGAAAAATAATGTATGTATGCTTATTAACACATACTGTATGTAAGTTAGTTAAATAAAAATAATAAAGAAAACATTGAAGAAAAAGAAAAAAAACTATATGTATGATTATTAACACATACTATATGCTTATTAACACAATCTATAGGTATGCTTATTAACACATATTGTATGATTAATAATAATAATAATACTATATGGGAAAAAAGAAAAAAAAGAAAAAAAACTATGCCGACGGCAGTGCGGCCAGGGCAGATGGACAGCGCCGCGGATCGATGACGTGTCGGCTATGCCGACGGCTGCCGTCGGCATAGCTCCTGGTCGGTGCGCTCTGGATCGGTGACGTGTCACTTGTATCTATGCCGACGGCCACCGTCACGGCCGTCGGCATAGATTTGACGTCGTTAGCCGGCCGTGATGACAGCTGTCAGCGGGCCCGCATCTATGCCGACGGCCTATATATGACGACGGCAGCTGTAGGCGTAGTCTAGAATAAGCCGACGGCCTATATATGCCAACGGCTGCTATCGGCTTAGACGCGGATAGCCCGACGGCCATTGTACACCGACGGCCAGGAGTTTGCTGTCGGCATAGCTCGGACTAGGCCGACGGCAGCCGTCGGCATATATTTGGCTGTCGGCGTAGAGCCCTGTTCCGGTAGTGCGGTATGCGCCCTATTTACAAAAAAGCATGCCGCCCAGGAGCGCTAGCGGGCGCCCAGCCGCCCGCTAAACGCGTCCTTTTTTGTAACTCAGACAAAACAAGGACTGTATTGTATCAACGCAGGTTAATTACATGCAAGTCTAGACACCACGACTTTAAAAAAGAAAAGAATCAAGTCGCAACACTACCATAGAACAAACAGGTTTGTACAATTCTACATGCAAGAACAACTAGGGAACTAGCTAGGATGCGTGGTCTTGTGCTGTTTCCTCTCCTTCATCCGAAACTACTAGAGCATGGGATGGTGGTAGTATCTGGTCTTTCTTGATGAAGAGAACGCAGAGAGGGCTCTCCTGGTACCCCTTCTCGTAGATATCCACGCCGAACAAACGCAAGGCTTTCTGCTTGAAAGCCCAGATCTCCACCACGTCACCCACACTGAAGCTGCAGTTGTTGATGAAGTCCATGTACCCCTCTCCCTTGATGACGCAGACGCCGCTGCTCTCCCACCGCGTCAGCTGCAGCTCCCTGATACCGGCGTAGCACTCGATCACGAGCACGGGAAGGCCGCCGTGCTCCCTTCCCCTTCTCTTCTTCGTCTTCTCCCCAGGAACCTTGGGTAGCTTCGGCAACCTTGGTCTCGGGGCTTCCACGTGCACCAGGTTGGCGGCCTGGCGATCTAGGTGGGAGAGGACAGGGCGGAGGTTGCGTATCACGCCGTCGATTGGGAGGCGGAACCGGTTCTGCTGCGGATCCACGTCGGTGGCGGTCACGGTCTTCTCGTCGATGAAGTGCACGGGCAGGTCGAGGCGGAGGCTCAGGTGCGCCAGCAGGTCCTTGGGTGCGCGTATCCCCGGGGGCTCAGCTCTCTCCTTGGGAGCGGCGGCAGCCAGCGGCACTGCCTTTATGGGCTCGCCGGCCACGCCCACGGGTGATGGCACCAGTGCACCGACGTCCGCAGAGAGTCTGGCCGCATCGGCCCGTTGCTGTGCCGCTGCAGGGTCGTACATAGCCAGCGTCCGCTTGGAACCTGCGTAGCCCGGCGCCGCTCTAGGAAGGACGATATGGCTCGTTCCGTCGTCGGAGCACATCGTGAATTTGTTCATCGTGAATAGGTTACGGTGGTATGCAGTTGACCCGGCGAGATCGGTGCGTGTAGTATGCGGTTGTCTCGGCGACAATGGATGACGGATGGATGCAGCGAAGGAGACCGTCGACGTCCCCGTATATATTGATCCATCGGCTGATAATTTACGGTATCTGACTCCGACTCGAATACCTGATGATATTAATGATTTGGATGCATATCGATTCATCGGCCGTTAATTTACGGTGGTATCTGACTCCGCCTCGAATACCAGATGATATTAATGATTTGAATCGCTCGTTCCAACGCTCGCTCGTGAAGGAGCGTTTCCGTGATTTGGATGCAATCCGAACCCAGCCCAAATCCGGTTCAATTTCGTTTTCCAAACTCACTTGGATTTTTTTTTCTTTGAGATAAACCAAATGCACTTGGATGGTCGATCGTGTTGCTAATTCTTGAGCCCGCAGGAGAAAAAAAAAACTTGAGCAAAATTTCAAGCGACACTCGAAGAAACTTAATTTGCTGCGGGTTTCACCTTTCGGAAGTTCTTATTAAGCCGTAGCCTGTGTAGCTGTGTACTGGTAGAAATTATTGTACAACGCTAGAAACTCCACAGGCTGCTAATTTGGTTTTCATTATTGCGGAATGGATCTCTGGGCCTCCGACATTTTTATGGCCGATGCTAGGCGTCACGCACCGGCAAACGTTTCGGCCGGTTACACACTAGC
>NC_057798.1:745629854-745643504 GCF_018294505.1 Triticum aestivum
CACTCGCCTCCCCCTCCCCCCCCCACACACACACACATGGCCGCCACATCCAGCCGCCCCTGCATACTAATCATCGAAACTCATCGTGGTCACCGTCGTCGGGCGCCGTTTCACCTTGGTAGCAAAAAAGCTCATCGATGGAAGCTTTTTTCTTCTTGGTTGCAACAAATGAGGACGTCTGTCATCGTCGCCGAAAAAAAGAAATAAGACGATACAGCAAAATCACATGCCGGTTCCAGCTCTGGATTTGCCAGTTGTAGCAAAAAAAACTCGCTGGTGGAATGTCATGCCCAATATGCGATACTATCCTAAAGAGACTCGAAGATCCCACCAAGGATAGAACCGCATATTGAAATGCTTTTGCAAGGTGGATATCATTACATCAACATTACATAATAGATGGGGATACATACAAGAGGCATACACTGCCACATGAATACAACATCAATACATCATACATAAGATCAACATCCGAACTACGGATGAAACACAAGCAGAAACTCAAACGACATCCACCCTGCTAGCCCAGGCTGCCGACCTGGAACCTATCCCCTGATCGAAGAAGAAGCAGAAGAAGAACTCCAAAACAAGTAAACATCGCTCTCGCGTCATGATCATCGCATAACATGTACCTGCAACTGTTATTGTAGTAATCTGTGAGCCACGAGGACTCAGCAATCCCATTACCATGGGTATAAGACTAGCAAATCTTAAAGGGAAAAGGAAGGGGTAAAGTGGTGAGGCTGCAGCAGCGACTAAGCATATATGGTGGCTAACACACGCAAATAAGAGCGAGAAGAGAGCAAGAAGAACAGTCGTTAACTAGTAATGATCAAGAGGTGATCCTGAACTCCTACTTACGTCAAACATAACCCAGAAACCGTGTTCACTTCCCGGACTCCGCCGAAAAGAGACCATCACGGTTACACACACGATAGATGCGTTTTAATTCGGATCTGGTGTCAAGTTATCTACAACCGGACATTAACAAATTCCCATCTGCCACATAACTGCGGGCACGGCTTTCGAAAGTTTATACCCTGCAGGGGTGTCCCAATTTAGCCCATGATAAGCTTTCGCGATCAAAGAAGGATATACCTTCTCCCAGGAAGACCCGATCAGACTCCGAATCCCGGTTTACAAGACATTTCGACAATGGTAAAACAAGACCAGCAAAGCCGCCCGATGCGCCGACAAATCCTGATAGGAGCTGCACATATCTCGTTCTCAGGGCAACACCGGATGAGACTAGCTACGAGTAAAACCAACCCTCAAGTTGCCCCGAGGTGGCCCCGCAGGCAGCTCAGTTCGGACCAACACTTAGACAAGCATTGGCCCGGGGGGGGCTAAAATAAAGATGACCCTCGGGTTGGCCGACCCAAGGGAAGGGTATAGGTGGTGGTGAGGCAAATGGTAAAACCAAGGTTGGGCCTTGCTGGAGGAGTTTTATTCAAAACGAACTGTCAAGGGGGTCCCATAAAACACCCAACCGCGTAAGGAACGCAAAATCCGGGAACATAACACCGGTATGACGGAAACTAGGGCGGCAAGAGTGGAACAAAACACCAGGCATAAGGCCGAGTCTTCCACCCTTTACCAAGTATATAAATGCATTAATTAAATAAGAGATATTGTGATATCCCAACAAAATCCTGTCCACCATGGAGCAATCTTCAACTTCACCTGCAACTAACAACGCTATAAGAGGGGCTGAGCAAAATCGGTAACATAGCCAAGCAATGGTTTGCTAGGAAGGGTGTCAAAGGTTAGAGGTTCATGGCAATTTGGGAGGCTTGAAGAGCAAAAGACAGGTAGCGCAGCAAAGCGATAGAGCGAAGCAACTAGCATAGCAATGATAGTAGTGAGATCCAGGGTAGCGGTCATCTTGCCTGAAATCCCGCAAGGAAGAAGAACAAGTCCATGAAGAAGACGAACGGGAGTAGTCGAACGAATCCTCACAATCGCAACATTACCGGAACTAAGAAGCAACACCGGAAAGAAACAAACAACATGGTAAATGCACAAGCATAAACGTGGCATGATGCACAAACAAGTATGATGCATGACCGGTTTAATGAGGCATGGCATGGCAATATGCACAAACAACACTACAAGTTAAGTGGATCTCAATATGCAACGAGTTGCATATTGATAAAACACCACATTCGAGTTATTTAGTTCGCTCTCGTTTAGGTACTCAACAATATTAAATGTTTTTAAACATGGCAAGAGGTGGGGCATAATAAAACTATCTATCTAAGGAAGTTTAAATGAGGCCGGAACAACAAACAACAATTTCGGAAAATCCCCATATGCATATTTTAGATTTGGTACTGTTCTGTTCTAAACACAATTTTAATGTTGTTAAATAGGAAAATGAAGTGCAGCATGTTAAACTAGGCATTTTCCCACCCCATTTACATATAAAGTTTATTTAAAACGGAGCTACGGTTATTTAGTTATGAAATAAATCATTTTAACATGGCATTTGAGCAAATTTAAACAAACATCATTTTGAACATTTCAAACATGGGTGAAAGTGGCCAAATATGAAACTAAATAAAATTCTAAGCATTTTACATATATAACTTGTCTTAATCCGATGCATGATTGTGAAGTTATTAGATGCATGAACAAAAGGGGTAATCTGTAAATATGCAGTTGCTGGACAATTAGGAAAATCACAGATCTGTAAAAAAACATATGCGGGCCGCATCTGGAACAGGGGCCAAACAGGGCAGGCGCTGGGGGCGGCTCACCATGGGCCACTGGGCCGAATCTGGAGAGGAAGCAAGGCAGGCCAGATCTGGCTCGGCTGGGCCTTGGCCAGCAGGCGAAGGGGAGGCAGCCCAGGCGCGTGCGGTCGTGGGACTTGGCACGGTCAACGGCGAGGAGGGGAGACCGGTTCGGGGCGATGCAGGCGCCTCGTCCTGGAAGCAGAGGACACAGGCTGCGGTGGACCTGGCACTGGCGTCTCCTGACGACGAGTGGAAGGACGAGGGGGAACGGATCCGGCGATGGGTGGCTGATGGTGAAGCGAGCGCCGGGAACGGGCAGATCAGGGCGAGGGGGTCTCGGATCCGGCGCAAGGGAGCTCCGAGGCGGTGGAAACTGCAGGGCCATTACGAGGAAAATTCAGAGAACATACAGAGAGGGAGGAAAAGAGATAGAAGGAGAGGAGAAGGCGCGAGGCACAGGCCTGCTGGTCCGGCGGCTCTGCCCGTGGAGGTGGCCGATGGCGGAGCTTGGACAGCGTCGAGGCGGTTCCCGCTAGTTCGGTCGGCCTGCGGCGGGGTCGCGCGAAGCTCCTGCAGCGGCCATGGGAGTCTCCTAGAGCGAAAAACAGAGAGAGGGAGAGGGGGATCATGCTCCTGCAGGGGAACATGGGGAGAAGAGAGAGAGGTTAGAGCAGGGGGAGAAGAACAGGAAGATGGAAGGGGAGGCGGGGAAGAGAGGGGTGGTACGGGCCTGCTGGAGGAGGTCGCCGGTGACGCAGCTGGTCGCGAGGACGGGCGAGGGGTTCGGGCGTGAACGCAGCAGAGCTCGGGACCGAGCTCCTGCGCGGGATGGAGGTGGCTGCGGGAGCCTCAGGCGAGCTCTTGCTCGGGAGAGGAACAAGGAGGCCTGCACGGTCGGGACAGGAGGCTCGCCGGCAGCGAGGCTGCGGGCGTGGTGGCTCGGCAAGAGGAGAAGGAGGCTGCGATCTGGTTGGGCGGCGCTGAAAGCAAGGTGGAGGCACTCGGGTGGATGGAGGAAAACGAGGTGGATCTGGCGAGTGGGTCGTTGGCTGGCGGCGGGACGGGACTGATGGGACAAGCTCCCTAGGATCTAGGGTTGGGCTCATATATATATATATATATATATATATATATATATATATATATATATATATATATATATATATGGAAAATCCATCCTACCACCCGATGGTAGTTACCCCACATATCTCATATACTACCATGTGGTACTATATATACTATTTTATTATTTTAAATATGTTCATATAATATATCTAAGATATTTTAAAGGAAGTTACATGAAAAAATTGCATATGAGTCCATAGTTTTTGTTATATTTGTGAAATACGTACATATTTGTACGTAAAAAAGAGCATACTCAAAATATGGTACATACTACCTAAAAATTAGTATATATATACTACCTAAACATTGTTACATACTACATACTACACGTACATACTCTCGGTTTCGACAGATACTACATACAACATACAAAACGCAAGCAGTGGTAACTACCACTGCTTGTAGGAAACATTTGTCCTATATATATATATATATATATATATATATATATCAGATGAAATTAGGTTAGGGAGTATCAGGTCCGTACGATCGTAATCTGACGGCTGAGAAAAATAGCTTAGGGGAGTCCAACAAAAACCGAAGATACTTTCGGGATGTTTTGGGGATGATCCGGATCCAACGGTGACAACTGCTCGGTCGGGTTCAGAACAACTTTTAGATGCGCGCGAGGGGCTAGGTGGTCACGGTCTGGAGGGAAGCGAAACCTCGATTGGTCTGGAACGGTCAACGAAGGCAAAGCGATCCGAGGGAAGGGATGAAGGCAAAGGGAGAAACGGCAACGATGACTAATGCAAGTTTGTATGAAAACATGAGAATGCAATGCTCATGATGACATGACGAATGCAACAAACAAATAAAACACACGGCGGTCACGCAAAACATGGAAGGCATCTGGAGCATCCCGGGGCGTTACAACACTCCACCACTACGAGAGGATCTCGTCCCGAGATCTAGGATGGCACCGGAGGGAAAAGGAAGAGGAAGATAAGAGGTAAACTAAGTTGCTTCTTCGACAAACGAGTGAAACCATGAACCTTGAGAGGTTGAGAAGAATGAAAGAAAGAAAACAACGAAGATGAACAAAGTTGAAAACACTCCGTTAGAAAAGAGGAACAAGGGATACGACGAGAACCAAGAGGTTTAGTGATAACATAGATATTGGAACCACTCCGGTTAAAACTAGATAGAGAAGGAATAAGACTGATATAATTTGGGCAGCACTCCGACTAAAAGAAGAAGGAAAACTTGATAAGATGAAGAGATGACACAACACTCTGGTTAAATGGATAAACACGAAAAGAATATGAACTTTGATAAAACGGGATGATGGTTGAAGAAAGCAATATCGCAATGCCTCCGGAATGAAAGAATAAAAGGTAGATCGTCGAAACAAAAGAACGAAGCAGAAAATGGCAACTTCTGCCACAAAAGAGCTTGAAGGTTATAACGGAGTTGTTGCAAAACCAACAACGAAAAGAATAAGCTTGTAGTGGGCTTATGGAAAACATCTCAGGACTATAAGGTGAAATTCTGCCACTAACGAAAAACAATTGCTTGCTTGAGATCAAAGAAGAGATAACAACTTCTTTCGCCGAGAGGATAGGAGAAAAACTCAGATCATTGATAAGCACCACAAATAGCAACATTCCTTAGGGAAGGCTTTAGGTGAAATCTATACCAAGATAACTCCAAAGAAGAAGTTGATTGGTCGAAAAGATCTCTTCAACAAAGAGAAAATGATGGATTTAAAATACCTCATTCTTGACAACATATGAATCATGAAACATGAAGGAAATTGTCAAGAGTGACATAACACCACCTCAAAAGATAAGGCAGAAAGAATTGCACTTTGGAATGCAAGATGAAGAATACTTGAGATCCTCAAAACAAAACATGTGTTGAGCACCATGTTTATTTTTGAGTATAACTTGGCAAATCATAGATTCGAGAGAAATCTTGAAGAAAAATTGAAGAACGAAAACAATCCTTGACGAATCACCATGTTGAGCCTCCATGAAGAACTCCAGTAAAAAAAGGATGATAGAAAGAAAGAGAGGTTGAAAACACAAGGTGAACCCTTGCAATGATTTAGATGGAGCTTCGCGGCGAGATAATTGAGAGAGCTTGGAACTCCGAAAAGAAAGATGAAGCCTCTCGAACCGAGAATGTGATATGATGACCAACTCCGGAAAGAAAGATGAATCACTTGTAATCAATAATTTATTCATCATGAATAATCTCCATAAAAAGAATTGAGTCACCTCGAGGAAATAAGAATAAGATTTATTTTATGCCTATCCTTCATCAAATTTAATTGATGACAAGCAATGGATTTGGCATACTACTTATTCCCCTTGAAAAAGGATTAAGAAAGATATAGCGTAAACTTGAGAAGGTATTTATGGAACCACCAGTGGGATTTGGAAACAACGAATGAATTGATATGATAACGAAGGAAGTGAAATCTTGAACGAACCACCGTAAGAATTGAAAATGAAAATAGCAAAGGCACAATTCACCGGGAAGAATTTGGAAACGAATGAAGATACTTGAAGGGATTTAGATACATGAGAACGAATAGAACATGAACTGGTTAGAGGATACTTGAATGATTCACCGGTAAGATTTGGAGAACGATAGCTACACGCTGAGAATGAAGAATTATGACATGATGGCCTTCGGAGGAAAGAAATGGAAACAACTCATGAAATGCTCCGGATGGTAAGAAAAGAATTGTCACAATCAAAACAATTGTGAGAGGATGGCATCAAGCTAGAACCATGAATCTTCGAGAGAAGGGACAAGATTTAGAGGAAAAACTCTTCTTCAATCTTCAACTGACAACGAGAAACACCACCAAAATTACTGAGATACTCCGGGAGAATGAAAAGCAAAGAGGTTGAGCCAACAATGAAAAGAATTTGAAAGTGATCTTGGAGAAGGCATGTGACTGATGGAATCCATTCTTACGTCACACTTTGAAAAGAATTTGGGAAAAGCTCCGGAATAATTAGAAGAGTCAGGTAAGATCCTGGGAAAAGACCTGTGGGTTAGGGCCCACTCAGAAGATACACCGTTGAACAATTTAGAAGAGAGATTGCACAGGTAGAATTAAATGGCTTGAATGGGATAACAACCTCCAAATAGCTTGAACGGATTAAGAATGGAAACACAAATCTTCTGAGATATCTTCAACACTCTAGAACAAATGAATAGCAAGAGGTGAGTGATTGAGAGGTGCACCGGCATGAGAAAGCATTTGACACGAGGAAAGGAATATGATCAACACTGAAAGCCTGAATTGGATCCATCGGAGAAGAAACAACGATGAAGGATGATGAGCTTGAAACTGTTGAGCATCTTCATGGGAAATCACCGGATAAGAACATTGAAAGAAAAGAATGAAGAGACTTCTCTCAAATAAGAGGATACATGATTAAGAAATTTGAGTCCTTGAAGAAAAAGGGTGGGAGGGCGGGAAAACAAAGGCAACTTGGGGACGATGGAACAAACACCATTGAGAAAACTTAGAATTGATCTCGCAAGTGTTGAAATGATTGGATCCACTTGAACAGAAGCACGCCGGTTGGAAAAGAATTAACATGACGACCTCGATGATCACGAAGGATTAGTACTCCCATAGAAATATGAGAACACCGCTTGAAAGGTATGGAATCAACACTTGACTTTGAAGCAACTTGAATACCACAAATAAAACAAAACAAAGTAGTGGCTTGCAGAATAAGCCGGAACAAATACATATGATCGAGATTTACCCAATCCCATATCATGCATCTGTCGGAAAGATATTCTAGGAGCTACTGGAATTCCCACCTATAAAACTCCCGAAACTTTCTGGTTATGCAATCTGGTGTTGGGGATACAGGGGAAGCAATATATCTCACCCAAACTAACAATACCTACATCCAGCTGTATCCATTCGTCAACACATAACCAAGAAAACTCCGGAAATCGTGTACCTCAACCTTCGAAAAGCATCCGTTATACGAGCTATGGCAATACTCCCGAACTCCCCAGTACTGGGTGGCGTCGAGGTTATCTCACCAGCAACTACATAAAAGAGATTTTCGATGTCGGCAAAACTCAGGTATTCCAGAACTGCAACGATAAAATTGTGACAACAACACCTCGGAGCTCAACTCCCCGGGTCACTGCCACATAAAAGACAGGAGGCACCAAGAACAATGTTCTCATCACAAAACCATCGGAACGATTCCAAGATACCCGCGTGATCCTAAAAAAAATTTGTGAAAAATTGAGGAGAGGAAAGACAAAACATCTACGTCAGGACACCTCACCATAGCGACGAAGGGGCTGAGGAGTAAAGAGAATCCTACTCTCCAATATATATAATCCTAAGACTCAAAATAGTTTTTTTCTAGACTCAACAACGGCCAACAATCAAGGGGGCTCCTATGGTCGGTCGAGGCTCTGATTACCAACTTGTCACGCCCAATATGCGATACTATCCTAAAGAGACTCGAAGGTCCCACCAAGGATAGAACCGCATATTGAAACGCTTTTGCAAGGTGGATATCATTACATCAACATTACATAATAGATGGGGATACATACAAGAGGCATACAATGCCACACGAATACAACATCAATACATCATACATAAGATCAACATCCGAACTACGGATGAAACACAAACAGAAACTCAAACGACATCCACCCTGCTAGCCCAGGCTGCCGACCTGGAACCTATCCCCTAATCGAAGAAGAAGCAGAAGAAGAACTCCAAAACAAGTAAACATCGCTCTCGCGTCATGATCATCGCATGACCTTTACCTGCAACTGTTATTGTAGTAATCTATGAGCCACGAGGACTCAGCAATCCCATTACCATGGGTATCAAGACTAGCAAAGCTTAAAGGGAAAAGGAAGGGGTAAAGTGGTGAGGTTGCAGCAGCGACTAAGCATATATGGTGGCTAACATACGCAAATAAGAGCGAGAAGAGAGCAAGCAGAACGGTCGTCAACTAGTAATGATCAAGAGGTGATCCTGAACTCCTACTTACGTCAAACATAACCCAGAAACCGTGTTCACTTCCCGGACTCCGCCGAAAAGAGACCATCACGGCTACACACACGGTAGATGCGTTTTAATTCGGATCTGGTGTCAAGTTATCTACAACCGGACATTAACAAATTCCCATCTGCCACATAACCGCGGGCACGGCTTTCGAAAGTTTATACCCTGCAGGGGTGTCCCAACTTAGCCCATGATAAGCTCTCGCGATCAACGAAGGATATACCTTCTCCCAGGAAGACCCAATCAGACTCGGAATCCTGGTTTACAAGACATTTCGACAATGGTAAAACAAGACCAGCAAAGCCGCCCGATGCACCGACAAATCCCGATAGGAGCTGCACATATCTCGTTCTCAGGGCAACACCGGATGAGACTAGCTACGAGTAAAACCAACCCTCAAGTTGCCCCGAGGTGGCCCCGCAGGCAGCTCAGTTCGGACCAACACTTAGAGAAGCATTGGCCCGGGGGGGGGCTAAAATAAAGATGACCCTCGGGTTGGCCGACCCAAGGGAAGGGTATAGGTGGTGGTGAGGCAAATGGTAAAACCAAGGTTGGGCCTTGCTGGAGGAGTTTTATTCAAAGCGAACTGTCAAGGGGGTCCCATAAATCACCAACCGCGTAAGGAACGCAAAATCCGGGAACATAACACCGGTATGACGAAAACTAGGGCGGCAAGAGTGGAACAAAACACCAGGCATAAGGCCGAGTCTTCCACCCTTTACCAAGTGTATAGATGCATTAATTAAATAAGAAATATTGTGATATCCCAACAAAATCCTGTCCACCATGGAGCAATCTTCAACTTCACCTGCAACTAACAACGCTATAAGAGGGGCTGAGCAAAAGCGGTAACATAGCCAAGCAATGGTTTGCTAGGAAGGGTGTCAAAGGTTAGAGGTTCATGGCAATTTGGGAGGCTTGAAGAGCAAAAGACAGGTAGCGCGGCAAAGCGATAGAGCGAAGCAACTAGCATAGCAATGATAGTAGTGAGATCCAGGGTAGCGGTCATCTTGCCTGAAATCCCGCTAGGAAGAAGAACGAGTCCATGAAGAAGACGAACGGGAGTAGTCAAACGAATCCTCACAATCGCAACATTACCGGAACTAAGAAGCAACACCGGAAAAAAAACAATATGGTAAATGCACAAGCATAAACGTGGCATGATGCACAAACAAGTATGATGTATGACCGGTTTAATGAGGCATGGCATGGCAATATGCACAAACAACACTACAAGTTAAGTGGAGCTCAATATGCAACGAGTTGCATATTGACAAAACACCACATTCGAGTTATTTAGTTCGCTCTCGTTTAGGTACTCAACAATATTAAATGTTTTTAAATATGGCAAGAGGTGAGGCATAATAAAACTACCTATCTAAGCAAGTTTAAATGAGGCCGGAACAACAAACAACAATTCCGGAAAATCCCCATATGCATATTTTAAATTTGATACTGTTCTATCCTAAACACAATTTTAATGTTGTTAAATAGGAAAATGAAGTGCAACATGTTAAACTAGGCATTTTTCCACCCCAATTACATATAAAGTTTATTTAAAACGGAGCTACGGTTATTTAGTTATGAAATAAATCATTTTAACATGGCATTTAAGCAAATTTAAACAAACATCATTTTAAACATTTCAAACATGGGTGAAAGTGGCCAAATATGAAACTAGATAAAATTCTAAGCATTTTACATATATAACTTGTTTTAATCCGATGCATGATTGTGAAGTTATTAGATGCATGAACAAAAGGGGTAATCTGTAAATATGCAGTTGCTGGACAATTAGGAAAA
The DNA here is from genome assembly GCF_018294505.1 of Triticum aestivum. Classification (NCBI taxonomy): domain Eukaryota; kingdom Viridiplantae; phylum Streptophyta; class Magnoliopsida; order Poales; family Poaceae; genus Triticum; species Triticum aestivum. The sequence continues at coordinate 745,640,541 of NC_057798.1, forward strand.
TCGCAGATCTGTAAAAAAAACATACGTGGGCCGCATCTGGAACAGGGGCCGAACAGGGCAGGCGCTGGGGGCGGCTCACCATGGGCCACTGGGCCGGATCTGGAGAGGAAGCAAGGCAGGCCGGATCTGGCTCGGCTGGGCCTTGGCCAGCAGGCGAAGGGGAGGCAGCCCAGGCGCATGCGGTCGTGGGACTTGGCGCGGTCAACGGCGAGGAGGGGAGACCGGTTCAGGGCGATGCAGGTGCCTCGTCCTGGAAGCAGAGGACACAGGCTGCGGTGGACCTGGCGCTGGCGTCTCCCGGCGAGGAGTGGAAGGACGAGGGGGACGGATCCGGCGATGGGTGGCTGATGGTGACGCGAGCGCCGGGAACGGGCAGATCAGGGCGAGGGGTTCTCGGATCCGGCGCAAGGGAGCTCTGAGGCGGTGGAAACTGCAGGGCCATGACGAGGAAAATTCAGAGAACATACAGAGAGGGAGGAAAAGAGATAGAAGGAGAGGAGAAGGCGCGAGGCACAGGCCTGCTGGTCCGGCGGCTCTGCCCGTGGAGGTGGCCGATGGCGGAGCATGGACAGCGTCGAGGCGGTTCCCGCTAGTTCGGTCGGCATGCGGCGGGGTCGCGCGAAGCTCCTGCAGCGGCCATGGGAGTCTCCTAGAGCGAAAAACAGAGAGAAGGAGAGGGGGATCGTGCTCCTGCAGGGGAACATGGGGAGAAGAGAGAGAGGTTAGAGCAGAGGGAGAAGAACAGGAAGATGGAAGGGAAGGCAGGGAAGAGAGGGGTGGTATGGGCCTGCTGGAGGAGGTCGCCGGTGACGCAGCTGGTCGCGAGGACGGGCGAGGGGTTCGGGCTTGAACACAGCTGAGCTCGGGAGCGAGCTCCTGCGCGGGATGGAGGTGGCTGCGGGAGCCTCTGGCGAGCTCTTGCTCGGGAGAGGAACGAGGAGGCCTGCACGGTCGGGACAGGAGGCTCGCCGGCAGCGAGGCTGCGGGCGTGGTGGCTCGGCAAGAGGAGAAGGAGGCTGCGATCTTGTTGAGCGGCGCTGAAAGCAAGGTGGAGGCGCTCGGGTGGATGGAGGAAAACGAGGTGGATCTGGCGAGTGGGTCGTTGGCTGGCGACGGGACGGGACTGATGGGACAAGCTCCCTAGGATCTAGAGTTGGGCTCATATATATATATATATATATATATATATATATATATATATATATATATATATATATATATATATAGAGAGAGAGAGAGAGAGTATGGTGTTTTGGCGGCCGAGCTACCTGAAGGCCGAAATCTATGCCATCCAGTATAGCGTGGCGATGTGTGCTGATTTATTTTCTCGTGGATATACGCTGGCTATTAAATCCCAATACACTGGTGCCATGGGCTGCCGTGCTGCGATTGTACATGGGCGTCGGATACACAACAGTGTGCATGCACTTCTTGTTCTGTCTCCAAAATTAAAAAGTTCTTGTTCAAATGTGCCGTGCGAGACACGTAAGCAGCACCTAGGCGTCATTACTACCCTCCGTGTCCAGCGAGTAAACAAACTTCCGCCATCGATGGAACTTTCTTCGTGCACACTGTCGTTTGATGCCATTGGTCCATCATTGCATGGTTTTGTTTTGAAGCAAATATATTTGTGGAGGTCGGTTCGTTCGTCCTATGTTAGGAAAAAATAAGATCCATGAGCATTAGTATCCAGGACGTATTTTTATAGAAGAAACCCATCCAGATGAAGAATGAGAAATTCGCTCCCAACAGGATTCAAACTTTGACCGCAGGGTACACCATTGTGACCCTTTGCCGCTAGGCTACAACCCAGTTCTCCTTTCGTCTTATGTTGATACTCAGGATCAAGAGATACTAGATTCACGAACCTCTCCAGAACATCATTTTTTGGTTTGATGGGTTTTAAAATTAGCTGAATTATAGATAATTCAAACCATTCTCTTGACTACACAGAATAACTTTTGCCCTCATTTTTTTCCGCATGCATCATGTACATGCTTTCCCCATCATCTTTGGATCACATTTTTATTAAATTGTTTGTTTGATGGGTCAAAAAATGCCTTAAAATTGTTTGACTCTTATATTAGCGATTTATTTGAACTCGTCCCATAGTAAGATTTCCCTTAGCAATTGAATGGCGCATCCTCGTTATGTTCTTGGATGTCATAGTATCACTGCCTCTCATGTCAACACCATGCCATTTCGAGTGTACTAATCGGTGTTTTCCAGAGGTGAAAACCCCAAGGAACTCTCATAGCTAAAAAACCAATTACCGGATACTCGCCAGACACAAGATAAATCACGCATACGGAATGGTATTATTTTTCTCGTTTTTGTACCAAAGGTTGCAACCGTATGAATATCAGTACCCTTCAATTATTAAGCCAGTCACACTTAATACCGAGTGTTTCTTAATCAACACAAATAAGATGCACTCTAGTATTTTGTGATGACATTTTTCAAAAAAGATGTAGAAAGGAATACTGCCTTACCTGATGCCATCCTAATTTATAGTATTTTTTATAAATAGATTACACGCATCAGCTAACTCATTGATTTTATTTTATTTTGTTTCAAGCACCGTGTTTTGTTATTCAGGGATTTGCAACAAAACCTGTTTGTGTGCTTCGTATCATCACGCTAGCTGTCCAAGAGCATCACGTAGCTACTAGCACCTGCATGCATGGCCTCACCGGCGTGAACCCTTGCTGGCTTGTTGTCGAGCTCAAGCATCTGCTCTGACACACGCCGCAGTCGTACACGTGGGTCTCTATCATGATAGTTCAAGTGTGCCCGGGGATGGCAAGTGTGCCTGCACTGTTGTGCCGACTTGTGTACGTGAGTTGTCGCTGTTTATTTGCCACCAAATACGGACACTGTGCAACGGCCACAACTGAAAATACGGTAGATGTATACCCGCTTGGCGCTCATCACGACGAGTAATGACGGATGTGATAACGGCCG
>NC_057798.1:745643717-745644564 GCF_018294505.1 Triticum aestivum
ATACGGATGCGCTATTGTAAGCGAGCGCGCATTCTGCTTAATCTACGCTCCGGACGAACCAACTTAGGCGCGCGGATGGCGCTGACCACCACAGAAATTTTGGGGGTAACCAACAGTTCTAGGAAAAGTAATGCATTTAATTCTGTTACCATGTGCTGGTCCGTTACCTCATTCTTTTGGGCTACAAATTATTATTATTTTTTTGAAAGTGGCTACTAATTATTGAAAGTAACAGATGTAGTGTACACGGCAATAAAGTTAGTTTTATTACCGGGCAGTGAGATATGTAGTAAACCTGGCCGAGATATGTAGTAATGTATTACTACATGCTCACAAACTGGCAGTAGTAATTTCTCTTGTAGTGGATCGTAAAGCAAACAGATGGGCAGTGAGATATGTAGTAAACCTAGTGTGGACATGTCAAAATGTATTACTACATGCTCACAGTAGGAAAAAAATGGAGTGCATGCAAATTACTAGATGGTAATATCATTACTATTACTGCAGGCCCAATTTACTGATGGTAGCAATTAACTGTTGGGCTCTTTTACGATGCGACGATCGTCAGTTACCATAAATTAATGGTCCAAGTGCGAGGTGTTGGATATGTTAACTTGATCGTAACGCGTTACTATTGATTTTTTCGGAGGAACGCGGGCCTGGTTAAGTGCATGTACAAGACGATGGTCGTAAATTCTTTACGGTTGATTTTCTGGTGGAGTGAGCGCACTCCGGCTAATTAGCACGTATGGCCCAGTTGGGTCGATGGGCGGCTGGAGCGTAGGCTAAGTTATAATGCGCGCACGCTGAGTTTAGCAGGTCTATATATATATATATATATATATAT
>NC_057798.1:745644801-745656563 GCF_018294505.1 Triticum aestivum
AGGTTAGGGAGTATCAGGTCCGTACGATCGTAATCTGACGGCTGAGAAAAATAGCTTAGGGGAGTCCAACAAAAACCGAAGATACTTTCGGGGTGTTTTGGTGATGATCCGGATCCAACGGTGATGACTGCTCGGTCGGGTTCGGAACAACTTTCAGATGTGCGCGAGGGGCTAAGCGGTCACGGTCTGGAGGGAAGCGAAACCTCGATTAGTCTGGAACGGTCAACGAAGGCAAAGCGATCCGAGGGAAGGGATGAAGGCAAAGGGAGAAACAGCAACGACGACTAATGCAAGTTTTTATGAAAACATGAGAATGCAATGCTCATGATGACATGACGAATGCAACAAACAAATAAAACACACGGCGGTCACGCAAAACATGAAAGGCATCTGGAGCGTCGGTCTCGGGGCGTTACATGGAAGCTTCTGCGGTTTCCGGTTGCAAGAAAAAACATGGCGTCAATATCACGGCCGCAAAATCACCCCAGCTGATTGCAGCAAAACCACATGCTGGTTTCAGCTCTGGATTTGTCGGTTGCAGAAAATTATGTGCCCCGTCGTCATCGCCGCAGAAAAATACTCTGACGATGCAGCAAAAACGTTTGTTGGTTCCAGCTTCAGCTTAGCCGGTTGTAGCAAAACCGAAAGTTGTTCCAGCTCTGACTTTGCCACTAACACATTGTTTGCTTCGAACCACCTCCTGGTCGCTACTTCCGCCAGTCGCCTGGTAACAAAAAAGCTCGCCGGTAGAAGCTTTTGTCTTGTCGGTTGCAACAAATGACGAAGTCCGCTGTCATCGCCGCAGCAAAACCACATGCTGGTTTCAACTCTGGATTTGCTAGTTGTAGCAAAGCAAGATGTTGGCTCCAGTATCCCTACGTTCACGGTTGTACCTCGTCGTCTTGCAAAAGTATGCAGCTCGCCGCCGAAGCTGGAGAAGGTGTACTAGGAAATCGTGGATAAGAGGCGGTCGAGCATGTGGGTATATAGCCGCGGGAGGGGGAAGGGGGGACGACGACCTCGGCAGCGAGATGTGGCTGCAGCGGTAAGGGCTTAATGCATGGGTGGACCAAGGGCTCGCTGGCGAGATGCAGGTTGTAGCGGTGGGGGGAGGGGGCGGAGGCCTCGCCGGCAAGATGCGGGTTGCAGTAGTGGGTTACGAAGAAGATCCAAGTGGACGGGAAGAAGACGCTAGAAAAAATGGGGTCAGACTAGGCTCTCCTTGCGTGGGACCCATAAAACTCGAATGTGTGGGAGAGGGCGACAGCCAAAGCTTCGTCAGACGTGCCATTTCTAAATGTTTTCTGTTTTCTAATCCGTGGTAGTTTGCTTCTCACTTTACTTTAGTACAGGTACATTAGAGAAACTCTAGCACACTCGCTATATTCGCCCGGCCTGTAAAATAGGCACCAATATATGGCACCGGGACGAAAAAAACATCGTGAACAGATACAGTATACAACATTGACCATATCCGGCCGTCCCATAATTTTTTTTGCGGCGATCTCTACAAATCCCCTGCAACCCTCAAATCTCCTATTCTCCACTCCTCCTTTGTCGTTCCCTCCCATGTGCAACTTGGTAAGAGGGAAATTTCCGCACCCGCCGTTCCTTCGCATGCCGCCGCCTCAAATCTCCGAGGACTTCTGCTTCCTCTAGCCACCAACGGCTACCCCGTGCCGTGGAGAGCTTCAGCCTCGCCCGCATCTTCTACACCAAGATTAGATCTGGGGGTTTTCTTGCCGCAGGCGGGCTGCAGTCGCCGAAGCCATGGATCCGGCCGGTAGCTTCGAGGGGTGCCACGTTGCGGGCGGATCTGGCTGCTCCGGCCACGATCGAGCTGCTGCCCTCTTTGCGAGCCCTAGGAAGGTGAGGGGAAGTAGGGGAGGCGGCAGCTGCGATGGAGAAGAAGGGGGTTACCGCGACAGTGGCTTTGTTTCTGTCGGCTGTGAGGGATAAGGAGGTTGCGGCTGCTTTGGCTTTGCCTGCGCCAGATTAGATTCCGGCCAAAGCTAAGATTTGTAACTTTTCTACTGATTTTCAATTCAGCCCACGTGAGATTTTTCACGAAGTCGCGAATTTATTTTCGTACATGGATGTTTGGAGTTCGTCCTCATCTTTGGAGTCGGATGATTCCGACATAGAGGAGATTATTTTTGGCGATGATGTTGACCACCTCCTCTTGTTGCATCTCGTCGATAAATTTGAAGCCGGCAAGAAGAAGAGGCACCGCGGATCGACGGACAACCTCCTTTGCATTCCACGCAACCGAAATTCCGGCCACAAATTTCTCATGAAATACTATTTTGTCGAGGTACCGACCTCTCCATCTCATCTCTTCCGTAGGCATTATCGAATGTGTAGGCCTCTTATTGTTCATAGTGTGGAATCTTGCTTGCAAAATTGTCGTTTCTTCACTCGCCGGAGAAATGCTGTCGGTTTGCTAGGATTTAATGCATACCAAAAAGTATCGGCGGCAATGAGAGTGGTAGAATATGGCATTACAGTCGATTAGAGAAGATACCACACTTAAATGCGCGTAGATCTTTGCAAAGAAATTGATCTGGGAATTTGGTCCCTAGTACCTCCGAGCACCCAATGAGGAGGACACAAAAAATTGATGGTGATGAATGAAGCAAGAGGATGGCTAGACATGCTTGGGAGTGTGGATTGCATGCATTGGAACTGGAAGTACTGCCCAAAGCCTTGGGTCGGGCAGTACACCGGCCATCAACGCAAACCCACTATTATGCTCGAAGTTGTGGCTTTGCATGACTTGTGGATTTGGCATTGCCTCTTTGGATTGTCGGGGTCCCTCAATGATATCAATGTATTGCATAGACCACATATGTTTGCGCAGCTAGCTAGTGGAAAAGCTCCGGCTTGCAGCTACACTAGCAATGTACATGCTCATATCATGGGGTATTATCTTGCCGACGGTATTTATCCTTCATGGGCAACATTTTGTGAAGGTAATTAGTAAGTCGGAGGAGCAGATCTTTCCATGGTTCTGATCCAAGATCAAATCTTGGGATGGCGGTGTATGCAAGGTCTTCGGGCTGGTCCGACACCCAACCCGAAAAGGCAAGATCGCCACGGGAGTCCCCGGCATACTCCAGATTCACAAACCTGATGGTTTGGCCTGGGGAGAAGTTCTTGCCCTGGCCGAGATGATCGGTCGATTCTGTTGGAAATATGCCCTAGAGGCAATAATAAGTGTACTACTATATTTCTATATTCATAATTAAAGAGTTTATATTATATGCTATAACTTCTATGATCCTGAAATATGCAATTCAGTGGAAAACTCATATGCACATGTGGATTGATAAACGGTTAAATAAAAGGTTCTTGGTCTTGCCTATAGGACTAGCTCAAGTGTTGTTGGTGATCACGTTTTCTGGATCTTAGGGTATCGTTGAGTGTAAATGATGATCCTAAAACATCATTGGGATTATGACGTTGGAAGAATGGTGGTCGGTGGAGGCAAGTAGGGCGGCGCCGGAATGGATGCAGTGCGGGTTAGGGTGGGTGCAGCCGAGGACGTGCAAATTGCTTTTTGTCAGCGGATGATTAAATTAAGAGTTGGGGCGGCCGAGGAGGATAATGTTTACTCCTACTGCCTTTTTAGGGGATCGGTTAAGTCAAACTTAGAGGGGGAAAGTGAAAATGTATTCCTCTAAAGCTTTTTAGGGGATCGGTTAGAGATGCTCTAAGGAGTCAAACTGGCCACGTCGCACCACTGCACAACCCATGCCAACCACTCAACCCGGTGGAGTTAGTTGTCTATAGAAAGGATAGGTCGGCCTCGTCTAGTTCAAAGCAACATACCGTGGGCTTACAAGGGTTATAGTCAGTTGGCCTATTATCCACATGTTAACTTTTTTACCTTTTTATAAATTATAAAGAAGGTAAATTATAATGACAATAATAAAAAAATTATAATACATATATGCGTTATAACAATATATGTACAAATAAACAACTTACTTCAAAAAATTGTTCATGTAATTCATAATTATTCACATAACTAAATTAATACTGATGAATTACAAAAACAATTAATTTTAAAAAGTGTTTCAATATTGAATAATAATAATAATAAATTTACAAAAAAATATTATGTATTTAAATAAATTTCCATATATATTTAAAAAATTTATGTTTATAATGGAATATTCATGTAGTATATAAAGTGTTCATGCTTTTAGAAATATTTATGTGGTCTTAAAAAGTGTTCACTTGTTTTAAAAAAATGTGTGTTTGCCAAATGATATTTTGTTAATCAAAATTATTTATGAAAAAATAATTATGAGCCTAGTGTCCCCCGAGACTATTGCCCTAAAATGAAGACTTCTTAAAATTTATATATACATTTATAATTCATAAAAATGATTTCACTTACGTGAGCATTTTTAGAATTACATGAACATTTTTATAAAGTAAGTGATTTTTTATGCATATTATTTATAAGAAAATTAATATTCTATATTCTATATTTATTACTATGACCATAATTTACATATAGCATACAATTTTCCAGAAGAAGACAAAACTGACATGTGGAGTATGGGCCGGTTTGAATGCAGCCCATTTAAACCCCACAAGTTTATTCTGTTAATGACATAGATTCTATTTATCCATTCTAGACAAGAAGCATCGGTCGATGAAGTGGTTAGCTGAAAGTTTTCGAACTAATATTCTGTATTCGACGACTGGAAACAACAAAGTGATATGTGGTAAGTTCAAGCACCAATGGTGTATTTACCTCATCTGGTGATCGAATTAGTTAGTTATCAATGCTTCATGATAGTTGTTTTAGCTAATGTTATCTCTACGAGTACTCCAACTATTGCCATGTCCTTTAATCTTGCGGTAGATTGGATGAAACTCCATCATGTGCCTTGTCCATTAAATCTTGGAACAGATGGATGATTTGATGGCTTTGTCCTAGCTCATTCCTTCCTTTGGTGTGCTTGTAATCAAGTACACTCTTGTCAGACGCACACATTATAACAAGGCCTTATTGCATCATTTTAATTACATATTGAATAATGTTGTATGCTTGATAAGAAGACAATAATTCATTCAGTGGCTAAGAAATAATAATTTATTTAGAGGCTAAGATAGCCATAACTCCACTAGAGAAATATACCCATTACCAGCCCCCCTATTGCTGGAATGATGCCTCATATGGTTCTCACAAAATTATGTTCCCCTCGCTCACATCTATCTTATGTGTGAAATATCCTTTTCTTTGTAAGAGAGTGCATAATGGCCTACCTTGTTTATTTGATTATTCATTTTATTTAATGGGGGTAATGCTTCTTGGAAAACTATATGTCATTTGTCTCATCGAAGTATACATGTTATCACTGGATAATAATCTGATGATCTTATTTCCAGTTTACAGGTAAAGTTTAATGCAGGCAGGCTGCAAAGAAGAGGAAATATTCAATGACATTAACATGTGTGTCTTTAACTTTAAATAATTCACTACAAGTTAGATGAGCAAGAGTTTAACGCAGGGGCAGTTAATGGGACGCGTAATTCACTGCAGCGCTTGCGTGAACACTTCCATGGGCCGGCCCAGTTTAGCACTCGTTGACACTCGTTACCAGAAAGGCTCGCATGTATTATTTTTATCTTTACTCTAAAGAAGAGCTACAATTATTAGTTTAAAACAATGTATGTCTACCAGTTTATTGAGGATATAGAAAGTAGTATAAAATAGTAGAACTTTTGCAATGGGAAAGCGTTCACGAATTGAACAAAATGTTCATTAATTTGCAATCACTTCATGAATTTAATAAATGTTCATCCTTTTAAATTGTTTGTGAGATTAAATAATGATCAAGAGTTTGAAATATATTGACAAATTTTAAAATAATAATGAATTTGAATATATATTTTTAACTTAAATCATTTCATGAATTTGTAAAAATGTTAGTGGATTAAAAATCGTCATAATTTTAAAAAATACCCAGGAATTCTCTAAAATATTTATAAATTTAAAAAATGCTCACGAATTTAAATAAAATCATTAATTACAAAATGAAAAATAAAATATTAAAGAAAAAAGGAAAACTAAAAAAGCGGAAGTAAAACCATGAAAGAACCAAAGAAAAAACACAAAACAAGAAAAGGCAAATCCACGTGTGGAACACTCTAGTAACTTTCATAGAACTGGGTGGGCAAACCATCTTGTGATATCTTCGTTATGTTTCAACATTACTGAGATATTTTCTAGCTGCGGGTTTAGACTGTTGTGATGATGCATGTTCAGGTTAACTCTTGGCTTTGGGTTGCGTCCCTAATGTCGTCTGATGTTAGTCTTTTTTGCTTGGCAGCTGTTCGTTGTAAGAAGAGTATTATATGGTTTCTCTTTAAATCGGAGAAACCCCTTTTGCTAAAGAAAACACGGATGGAGGATTGTGCGCCTCATACTGAATGCGCACTGATAGTGCCAAATAAATTTTATTGAATTAACTGCTGGATAGATGTATTCGGCGAGTACTATGCAGTCTTCTCTTCGAGTGGGTCCCTACACGGCACGGACCCACTTGTTTTGTGGTGCGACTATGTTTCCTTCTAGCGAGAGAATAGTATCCCTCGCCTCAAGCGAAATCTGTAGTGGCTCGGTCTAGTAGGGAACTTTCATTATTATTTTCTTCTTTTCTTCAGAGTAACGCTTGCATTTTTTTCTCTTTTTTTCGGGCATATACTTATATTTCAAAAAATGCTCTCTCTCTCTCTCTCTCTCTCTCTCTCTCTCTCTCAAACTATTTACCAGATATTACTATAAAAAATATTCGGCCAATCTAAAAAGTTCATTATCATAGTTTTAAAAATTATTCACAAAACTGTTCAGAAAATTGTAAATATTTTCATGATACATTTGAAAATGTTCACCACAAAATAAAAGGTTTTCTTATGTATTCGTGAAAAATGTTGGTACCATTCAAAGAATATTCATGCATTTACATAATATGTTAATGATATTTACCAAAAATTTGATGCACTATAAAAATGTGTTCGAGTAATTTCGGAAATAATGTTCATAAAATTAAAAAATTAGTTTATAACACTTTAAAAAATGTTCGCACATTTCAAAAAAAAAACATCACGATATTTTTGAAAAAATAAACAGCGTGTGTGTAACATGTTTTCGGCTAAATGTTCAATGTGTACTTGAAAATTATTCAGTTGTGTATCAGATAAATACTCAACATGTATATGAAAAATGTTAAACATGTACTGAAAAAGGTCAACATGTATTTGAAAACAAACGAAAAAACAAATAATAACCCTGATAAAACCAGTACACACACACACACACACACACACAAAACCCGGTCAAAATTGTCATAAAACTGACAGAAGGTCCCCAGAACCAACTATGTATTGGTTTTAGAAGCTTCCAGGTCCAACACTATTGGCTGGCCCATCAGAGCGAATGATGTACGTGAGACCACTATGAGACATAGCCCTGGTGATTAGTTCATGCTCACAAGTCAATTCGTGGACAATCTAAAAAAAGGTTAGTTTGTGATCACCAATTGTGATGTATTAGGGCACATGAAATAAAAGCACTGGTAGAAAAAGAGGCTTCCGTCCAGCCCCATTAGTCGCGAAACTGTAGGAACCGCGACTAATGAAGTCTTTAGTCGCGGTTCGGCAGACGAACCGCGACCAAAGGCCTGGGCCCAGGGCGCTCGGTGGCCAGCTGGTGCACGTGAGGGGCTTTAGTCGCGGTTGGCCAGGCCAACCGCGACTAAAGGTGCGCAAAGGCCTTTAGTCGCGGTTGGCCAGGCCAACCGCGACTAAAGCTCCTCCCCTATATATACCAGTTCAGCACGCTCACTTAGCCATTTGGTGCCACTTCTCTTCACAAGCTTCACAAGGGGGTGTAGGTTTGCTTTTGGTTCCTCTTATGCACACAAGGTGTTTGATGAAATACCCTAAGAGGGTGAAACAAACATGATATGAAGTGTTGGAGCCACACTTGAGGTTCCTCATTTATTTTTTCCTCCTCGATCGCGGTTAGCAACTTGAGCCTTTCATGCATGTGTGTCATTGATAAAATATGCATGTGTGCACTTCATTGTTTAATTTATATTGTTTGTAGCTAGTTAGTTTAACAAATGCATGATGGTTAATTATATATTTTATATTATAATAATGCAGATGAATCGGCAATGGATGTACGGTAACCGACTCTCCGGCGAGTTCACTACGAGTTTGAAAGATTTCCTCGTAGTGGCTAATGCGAACAAGCAGGGGGGTTTTGTTATCTGTCCATGTGTTATCTGTAAGAATCAGAAGGGTTACTCTTCCTCAAGAGATGTTCACATGCATCTGCTTCGGCACGGTTTCATGCCAAGCTATAATTGTTGGACCAAGCATGGAGAAAGAGGGGTTATAATGGAAGAAGATGAAGAAGGGGATGATTTCATCGATGAAAGCTATCTTGCTCATTTCGGTGATACTTTCATGGAGGATGCTGAAGGTGAAGGGGAAGGTGAAGAAGAGGCACGTGATGATCCCGTTGATGATCTTGGTCGGACCATTGCTGATGCACGGAGACGTTGCGAAACTGAAAAGGAGAGGGAGAATTTGGATCGCATGTTAGAGGATCACAGAAAGGCGCTGTACCCCGGATGCGATGATGGTCTGAAAAAGCTAGGCTGCACACTGGATTTGCTGAAATGGAAGGCAGAGGCAGGTGTAGCTGACTCGGCATTTGAAAACTTGCTGAAAATGTTGAAGAATATGTTTCCAAAGGATAACGAGTTGCCCGCCAGTACGTACGAAGCAAAGAAGGTTGTCTGCCCTCTAGGTTTAGAGGTTCTGAAGATACATGCATGCATCAACGACTGCATCCTCTACCGCGGTGAATACGAGAATTTGAATGAATGCCCGGTATGCACTGCATTGCGTTATAAGATCAGAGGCGATGACCCTGGTGACGATGTTGAGGGCCAGAAACCCAGGAAGAGGGTTCCCGCCAAGGTGATGTGGTATGCTCCTATAATACCACGGTTGAAACGTCTGTTCAGGAACAAAGAGCATGCCAAGTTGTTGCGATGGCACAAAGAGGACCGTAAGTCGGACGGGGAGTTGAGACACACCGCAGATGGAACGCAATGGAGAAAGATCGACAGATGGTTCAAAGATTTTGCAGCTGACGCAAGGAACATAAGATTTGCTCTAAGTACGGATGGCATGAATCCTTTTGGCGAGCAGAGCTCCAGCCATAGCACCTGGCCCGTGACTCCATGCATCTACAACCTTCCTCCTTGGTTGTGCATGAAGCGGAAGTTCATTATGATGCCAGTGCTCATCCAAGGTCCGAAGCAACCCGGCAACGACATCGATGTGTACCTAAGGCCATTAGTTGATGAACTTTTACAGCTGTGGGGTGGTGTCCGTGTGTGGGATGAGCACAAACAAGAGGAATTTGACCTACGAGCGTTGCTTTTCGTAACCATCAACGATTGGCCTGCTCTTAGTAACCTTTCGGGACTGTCAAATAAGGGATACAATGCATGCACGCACTGCTTACATGAGACTGAAAGTGTACATTTGCCAAATTGTAAGAAGAACGTGTACCTTGGGCATCGTCGATTTCTTCCGAAAATTCATCCAGTAAGAAAGAAAGGCAAGCATTACAACGGCAAGGCAGATCACCGGCCGAAGCCTGCGGAACGCACTGGTGCTGAGGTATTTGATATGGTCAAGGATTTGAAAGTCATCTTTGGAAAGGGTCCTGGCGGACAATCAGTTCTGAAGGGAGCTGACGGGCACGCAGCCATGTGGAAGAAGAAATCTATATTCTGGGAGCTAGAATATTGGAAAGTCCTAGATGTCCGCTCTGCAATCGACGTGATGCACGTTACGAAGAATATTTGCGTGAACCTCCTAAGCTTCTTGGGCGTGTATGGGAAGACAAATGATACAAAGGAAGCACGGCAGGACCAGCAACGTTTGAAAGACCCTGATGACCGGCATCCGAAATGGTTTCAAGGTCGTGCCAGCTACGCTCTGACCAAAGAAGAGAAGGTCATCTTTTTTGAATGCCTGAGCAGTATGAAGGTCCCGTCTGGATTCTCGTCCAATATAAAGGGAATAATAAACATGGCGGAGAAAAAGTTCCAAAACCTGAAGTCTCACGACTGCCACGTGATTATGACGCAATTGCTTCCGATTGCTTTTGAGGGGGCTCCTGCCGGAAAATGTTCGAGTAGCCATTGTGAAGCTATGTGCATTCCTCAATGCAATCTCTCAGAAGGTAATCAATCCAGAAGTTCTACCACGGTTACAGAACGATGTGATCCAATGTCTTGTCAGTTTCGAGTTGGTGTTCCCGCCATCCTTCTTCAATATTATGACGCACCTCCTGGTTCACCTAGTCGAAGAGATTTTCGTTCTCGGTCCTGTATTTCTACACAATATGTTCCCCTTCGAGAGGTTCATGGGAGTATTAAAGAAATATGTTCGTAACCGTGCTAGGCCAGAAGGAAGCATCGCCAAGGGCTATGGAAATGAGGAGGTAATTGAGTTTTGTGTTGACTTTGTTCCTGACCTTAAGCCGATTGGTCTTCCTCGATCGCGGCACGAGGGAAGACTAAGTGGAAAAGGCACGATCGGAAGGAAATCAACAATATGTATGGACGGCCATTCTCTGACTGAAGCACACCACACTGTACTGACCAATTCCAGCTTGGTGGCTCCGTACTTTGAGAAACACAAGAATATTTTACGCTCGGACAACCCGGGGAAGCCTGAATCCTGGATTAGGAAGGCCCACATGGAGACTTTCGGCAGTTGGTTGAGAAAACATTTAATGAATGAAAATGATGTTGTAGATCAGCTGTACATGTTGGCCAAGACACCATCTTCGACTATAACGACTTTCCAAGGGTACGAGATAAATGGGAATACATTTTACACGATCTCCCAAGATAAAAAGAGCACCAACCAAAACAGTGGTGTCCGCTTTGATGCAGCAACCGAGAATGGGCAAAAGGTCACATATTATGGTTACATAGAGGAGATACGGGAACTTGACTATGGACCCTCCTTTAAGGTCCCTTTGTTCCGGTGCAAATGGTTCAAGCTAACAGGAGGTGGGGTAAAGGTGGACCAGCAATACGGAATGACAATGGTGGATTTCAACGATCTTGGTTACCTTGACGAACCATTCGTCCTAGCGAAAGATGTCGCTCAGGTTTTCTATGTGAAGGACATGAGTAGCAAACCGAGGAAACGGAAAGATAAGAAAACGATCAGTGCATCATGCGATGATCCAAAGCGCCACATTGTTCTTTCAGGGAAAAGAAACATCGTGGGAGTGGAGGACAAGACAGACATGTCAGAAGATTATAATATGTTTGCTGAAATTCCTCCCTTCAAAGTGAACACCGACCCAAGCATTAAGTTAAATGATGAGGATGCTCCATGGATACGGCACAATCGTAAGCAAGCAGGGACACAAGGGAAGAAATGATGTGTAATAATTTATTGTATCAAACCTTTTGTCAAACCTTCAAGGGGTTTTAAAATGAATTAGTTTTATTTTTCTGATTTTTTTGATATATAATTGTATTTTTAAGATTTTAAAATGAATTAGTTTTATTTTTCTGATTTTAAAAGGAAAAAGGAAGAAGAAGAAAGAAGGAAAAAGGAAGAAAAAAACAGAAGAAAAAAACAGAAGAAAAAAGGAAAAACAGAAGAAAAAAACAAACAGAAGAAAAACATAA
>NC_057798.1:745657206-745666980 GCF_018294505.1 Triticum aestivum
AAGAAGAAAAAAAGAAAGAATTTTTAAAATTAAATACGTGAAAATACGTGAAAGAATTTTTTGTGTCTAATAAAATCAATTTTTTGAAATACACGAATAATTTTTAAATTCACGAATATGTCATGAATCAGTGAAAAAATTAAATACGTGAACTATTCTGAAATCCCTAAACATTTTTTGAATACACAATATGTTTTTATTCCTGTTTTTTCCACAAAATCATCAATATTTTTTGAAAACCTTTTTTTTTGCAAAATCACAATGTTTTTGTATCCATGAACATTTTATGATTCATTTTTTTGAATTCACATACATTTTATGATTTCTCAAATATCTTTTTTCATTGCTATATTTTGATATACTGAATTGTTTTAAAGATGAAAAGGATAAAAACAGGAAAAGAAAAAATGAAATGAAATGAAAAAGAAAAGAAAGAAGAGTGTGGCCAGCACCCCCCGCCCTGCACATGGGCCATCCCGACCCCACATATATTCGTCTCCATCCGCATCCCTGGCCAAACCCTAGCCAGTCTACTCCAAGCTCTGTTCGGACAATTTGTTTATACGGAGAGGGGCGGCGAGGGGGGCGGCGATGCGCGCGGTGTTTTTTTCGGAATCGAGAGGGGACGGCGAGGGTTATAAATGTGTTGTCCTCGCCTCCCCTCTCCGTGACGCCGTCGTCTGCCGCCCCGTCTCGCGCTCTACCGCGACACCCTCTCCCACCCCTTCCTCGCCCCCTCCTTTCGCCACCGCCCTTTCGCCACCGCCACCGCCACCGCCCCCCTTCTTCACTTAATTAATTTGTTTTTACTACATGTTTTCAGGACTGACATAATGGCGGATGATAGAGCTGACCCGATTATGGACAACTATGATCCGGACGGTGAAGCACATATGTTCGGCATCATAAACGGCGATATTCTATATGTGCCGACCGGAGAAGAAGAAGATGATATCTCTTCTTATCTGAACCTTGACGGTGAAGATGAAGGGCGCCGTCAGCAAGATGATGCCGAACAAACGTCGATAAACGACGATCTTCAAATGGAAGTAGCAACCACCTCCGGCGCCGAGGTATATATATACATTGAGCCTCTGGTGATACAAACTAACTGATTTGAATAAATATGTGTGTACTAACGCGCGCGACTCTTTCTTATTTTAGCCCTCGGCCGGATCGTCGAAACAATCGAGTACGTCGTCAAAGCGTGGCGCAACCAAGACGATGAAACAAGGAGAAACATGCACCATCGAGGTTGTCGACAGTGCAACCGGCAGGACGCTGGAGCCCCGCAAGAACGCCACCAAGTTTGTCAGCCAATGCGGAGCCATTGTTAGAGACAACGTCTCGATCACCGTCCAGGAGTGGAATGAGCCAAAGAAGGCACGAAATGATGGTTTCACTTTTGTCGATAAGAGAACAAAAAAAGATTGCTTCAAGAAGCTTATGGAACATTTCGTTCTACCTCCGGAATACAACAAATTCGATGAGGAGGGTAACAAGATTGAGGAAAACAAGGAGAGGAGGAGGCTAGTCAAACAGTTCGCTCTTCATAAGATGGCCGACGCATTCCGGAAATTCAAGCAAAATCTAGCCCATGACTTTGTCAAGCAGAACAAGACTCCGGATTTCAAAGGACAATATGAGAAACTGAAACATGATTGGCCAGAATTTGTGAAGCAAAAGAAATCGGAGCAGTTCATTCAAATATCGAAAAAAAATAAGGAAAATGCGGCTAAGAAGGAGTACAATCATGTTATGGGGCCAGGAGGGTATCGCATTTGGGTGCCTAGGTTGGAGAAGATGGAGAACAAGCTGAGGGCGCGAGGAATCCGTCCAGGTACGGAGGGATGGGACCCAAGGGCCAAAAGCTGGTGGTACGGGCATGGGGGAACGCTGAACCCGGAGACAGGGGAGTGTGTTTACCGGGGCAAATTAATTAAACCCACCCAAGCCCTTATTAACGCAATGAGGGATGCTCAACAGGGGAAGATCAAGTTCAACAGAGAGAACGACGCGCTGACAAAAGCCCTCGGGAATCCTGAACACGGAGGACGTGTACGAGGCATGGGGCACATTCCGTGGAAAATAGGGTTCCCCCAGAACGATGACCCGTACGGTTACAGAAGCCGTAAGAGAAAGATGGATCGGGAAGCAGATGTTGTGGCGCGGTTGGCATCGGAAATGGATGTGATGAAGAAAACCATGAGTGTACTAGTAGCCGAAAGAGATGCAGCTTGGGTGCAGCATGAAGATCATCCAGCGGATCTCGGAAGCCAGCAGCGGAGAAGCAGCGTGGCTTCCACGGAGGCCCCACCGGCTGGTGCAGATGCACCGACGATCGAAATTACTGCACCGGAGCCTCTGGTGGTCCAAATTACTGCACCGGAGCCTCTGGTGGTCGAAATTACTTCACCGGAGCCTCCTCGCTACCCCGTGGACGATATAAAGGAGATGAAAGAATGTCATCTGTATTATCCTATCGGGAACATGTCCATGAAGGTAGCCATCGGCAGTGCTTTACCATGTTTACCTGGAGCACTCCACCACAACAACCCCATTCAAGATGGCTATGCTCGTGTCACGGTGGAGGACATAGTCCAAGGGTTTGAGGACCTGGAGATTGACATTGCTACACCTGAAGGGGAGAAAAGACTTGGAGATGTCAAGCGCCATTTCATTCTATGGCAAAAGAAGTTTATCAAGTTTCCAGGCGAGGCGCCAAGGACAACAAGTCCACCCCCCTACGGTGGTGGTGGCGGCGGTGGCGGCGGTGGTGGTGGTGGTGGTGGTGGTGGTGGTGGCGGTTCACCTACACCTCCGTCACGTCAGCCGACGCCACCCCCCAGTCCACAACGTCCGACGGGTGATCAGCCGCCGCCCCCCAGTCCTCGTTCGGCGGGTGATCAGACGCCGCCCCCCAATCCACCTCCGGCAAAGAAGCAGAAGCAGTCCTGGATTATTAACCCGGACCCTTATGTACCTAAGACCACAAAGGTACCGGAGCCATCACTGAAGCCTCTCCCCACAAGGCCTTGGGAACGTAGTGCCGAGGAAGTCGACGCGGCCGCGGCTGCTGATTTGGAGAAATGGAAGGCGGACTGCAAGAAGAAAAGAGAGCCCGAGCCCAAGCCAGTATTTTCTGATGAGCAAAAGAAGTGGGCTAAGTCATTTTTGAGCACACCGTCCCAAGCCGCGAAGAATCTGCCTAACGACTATGCACGTGAACTTCGCAGGCAGGCACTCATGTTCAAGGAGAACAAAGAGCGGGAGAAGGCCGAAAGTAAAAAAAGCGGGAAACAAGTTTCCCAGCTCGGGGAACAAAGTAAACAATCGATTGCCCCGCTTATAGTGGAAGCCTTCTGTCCGGATGCCCCCGAGATCATACAAGCTGCGGCAGCACAGGGATTGACTGTAACGAGTGCCAGAGAACAAGCGGCCAACTTAGATATTACTCTTCGTGAACTGTTAGGCCTTGATGAGGCGCCAGTGAAGGAGGTAGTAATTACATATGTCAAGAATGGGCCTCTCGTCGAGCCTGCGCAGGAAAAGGATCTACCTCCACAAATGAAAGGTCTGCTGAAATGGTACAAGGGTTACATAAAAAATAAAAACGCCAAAGAATATATTTATGCGGAAGTTAGACATGAGCATCACTTCAAACATTACTATGTACAAATTGAACTGAGTGAATTGTTCCAGCTTTTCAATCTGCGCGAGCTCGATAAATCTATCATCAGTTGCTACGTTCTGTAAGTGATTTATTAATTTCTACCCCATCTCGTTCATATTGCCTGCACTATATATATGTCCTAACTATATTGTTGTGTCCGCTATTATACATGCAGAATGAAGATTAAGGAATGCAGAGTAAGGAACATCCATGATGTTGGGTTCATTGACCCACACATCGTGAATGGACATGTGTTGGAGCGTTACCCCGCCGACGTGGAGGCAGACCTGTGGCAGTTTCTTACAAAGCAGGAACTCAAAAGTGATATTCTATTTCCTTACCATTTTGAGTGAGTGTTTCTGTCTTGAGCACATTCTCTTTTGTTTACTCCATGCATGGTATGTGGCCGGCTAATCGATGAGTTATGCATGACGTACTGTGCATGTATCGTGTCCGCAGGTTCCACTGGATTCTGCTAGTAATTAAAGTTAACACCTCAGAATGTCTCGTCCACGACTCTATGAATATGGATCCAAAGCTTTGGGGCGGCATGAGAAGAATGCTGCAGAAGTAATTATTTTCATTCATTTGCGCTCTATATCGATCGGCCTATTTCGTTCATTTCCTAATATCAAGTAACTAATTAATAACTCTCTTGTTCATTTAATTTTCTTTGCCTCGTAGGGTTTGGAGACGGTTCGTAGATACAAAGGTCGGTGTATTCAAAAAAGAGCTAGAATTCAAAATGTTAAAGGCTAAGAATGCTGGGGATATTCAGCCACCGGAGACCAATCTATGTGGATACTATGTCTGTGAGATGATCCGGAGATACACCTCTGAGCGGGTTCCGAGTGATACCAATGCTCAGAGGAATAACCTCCGGTGGATGCTTAGTCCAGAAGCTCGCTTCCGACCACTTCAAGAGGAACTAGCTGGATGGTTCAGCAGGGAAGTCCTCCATCCTAAAGGAGAACACTATTACGAGGATGTAGAACTTTATATGCATTAAATCATGTATGGAAACTTGTTCAAAATTGTATATGGTCATCCGATGATATTGAATATATATTGTATATTCCTCTTGAATTCTTTTTGGTTCTAATTTCAAATTTATTTGAAATTGTACATTCATATGCATGTATGTAGTACCGTAGAATATATGAAACTCCTTCAAAATTAAAATAAAGCACAAAAGAAATAAAACAATACAAATTAAACAGAAAACAGGTTTAAGGGGGGGGCGGGGGCTAAAACCCTAAACCTGCGGCGGCCTTTAGTCGCGGTTGGCCAGAAGAACCGCGACTAAAGGTCCTCCGCCCCGACGGCCACCTGGCGCCCACGTGGACGGGCCTTTAGTCGCGGTTCTTAAGCAACCGCGACTAAAGGGGAGGGCCTTTAGTCGCGCCCGTTCGGTCGCGGTTGCGCAACCGCGACTAATGGCAGTTGCGAACCGCGACCAAAGGCCCTTTTTCCACCAGTGAAGTCAGTGAGGGCAGAGTAGAGCAGGCAACCGTTTTCTGCTCTCAACATGAACTACCACCCAAGGTCTCCTTCACGCCACTGCCTCAGTCTCACCACTCTACCTGGTGTGGCCTCATCCTTGGCCAGAGGAGTGGGGAGCGCATTTTTTCCCGTAGTTCTAGTAGTCCTTATGTTTTGGTTCCCATGCGGAATTAGCAAGGTGGCGGTGTTGGTGGCGCCTTCTAGCCTCCCCTTTTCTCAATGACGCCCGATTTTGCATCGAAGAAGGGCCTGCGAGGACATTTGTTGCCAGAAATGTTGGCTCTCTTGACAGTTTGTGTGTCTTTCAGGAGGAGCAAGTTGTTGGCTCTTTGTGTGACGATCTAACATCTTCTTTCGATTTTTATGTGGCGTGGCCTGATTTATCTAACCCCATCGACTGGTGATGAATGATTGCAATCCTGTGATGCATAGGATGGTGCCCCGATCGACGTCCTTTCGGTGATGGCTATTGCGGTCTTCAAAGCCTGGTATGACAAGGTAGCTTGCAACGGTCATCATAGAGGAGGCTTGTGGTGGCAGCGCCAGCGTCCAACGTGTATGACTAAGGGGTACACTAGCGGTTCACTGCCTCCATCTAGCATCGGGGTAGTGGCTCTGACAGTATGATGGATACTACGGTGTGACTCATATCATTTTGCAGTGGCAACGACCAAATCTGCACCAAGACATGGGCGCCCTCCTGTCTACCGTGGAGGTTGTCTAAGGTGGAAAGACATCTCACCAATATTATAGCGTCTTTTTGGTCTGGCGTGGATTATTGGCGGATGGGACCGCCGAACAATCTATCATCAGGATGTTGACTTGAACGCCGCTTCATGCTCGGGGTGAATTTTTTTGCCCTGATCTTTATTGATCGACCTTAGCAGCGACGAATCTGAATCGTTTCTCTGTGAAGGCGTTCCCAGTATGAAAATCCTTGTTCAAGCCATCTCCGGTCGGACGTGGCAACGATGGCATGAGAACGTTCATAGTGTTGATGTGTAAGAGTTCAACTTATTCATTGGTGTTATCTTTATATCTTCTAATTTTCATTGTGGTTACCTCTGTTATGTACCCGATTTATTAATACTTAATAATGTTACATGTATGCATCATGATGACAAAGAGGCCGATGTATGTACCTCATTTTCAAAAGAAAAAAACTTAATGTACAGGCTTGTAATTGTGTTATGTGTGACTTTGGTTTCCGAGTTCCTATTTTCTGGTTTCAAGGTTGGGAAATAGTCACACATTGTCCCCTGCGTGTAGATTGCACTCTTTTCTCCGTCTTGTGGACTGCCGGCCATGTCTGCACCGCACGGTGAGATGACTTCAGCTTCTTCCTGATACGAGGCACGAGACGCCGGCCATACAGATTATTCAACGAAGCGGGGGACGTTGCATATGAATGTCGAACCCATCTGAGATAGCTCTCTATCCCTATCCCTTGGCATGTCCCGCGCCTCCTCATCCTTCCTATCGGTCAGCTTCCCGTCTCCGTTGCCACCCCTTAGGCGTAGTCGTGTTGATTTGCTCCAGCATCTCAAATAGTACAACACTAGCATTTTTCATTGAGGGATTCATCTGTTTTTCCATGGCAAGATCAGAGTGAACTTCGTTGTGAAGTTATATAGAGGGAGCAACATCAGAAAAGAAGTTAACGCCCATTCATGCATACAGTGCGCCAGCTCTCATTCACATTTACTCGTCAACTCATCTTACTGTTATGATTAGTGTTCTGTCTTGATCATACCAAATGTGTTTGCCAACGAGTCAGCTATACACTCATGCTTCGAGCATGAGAGCCATAATATAATATAGCATGCTTACTGTGTTACCTACACGAAAGCTGTTATACACTTATACACCAGTGGTGTCAGAAAAAACTGCTATACACCACACCAGGCATGGAGTTTACAACCAGCAACAAATGTCTACTCCCTCAGTAACTTAATAGAAGACATTTTTTGACCCTGTTATAGTGTAAAAAAATGCCTTATATTAAGTTGCGGAGGGGATGCATGTTTTTCATTTTTTTAGCGTTTTGCTTTTCACGTCAGTGGCATGTCGGCACGTTCGTCGTCATGTCATTCATAACTGTATTCACTCAGTGCATGATATTCATATAGATAATAGAAGGGAGACTTAGGATGAAGCATCCATTAATTGAAGGCAACACTGCAACACCCACAATCGAAAAGGAAGATGATTAAGATTTTTTACATTTAAAAAAAAACTCATCAAAACATAAACAACATAGGAAATACAACGGTTAAGTGGTTTGCAACTTCACTATCCGCTATCTAGCGAGTTGGCACATCTATCACACACTAAATCACGAATGTGTACCTATCGGAGTAACCAATGGAGTGTTCGCCATGAAACACGCCACTGGTAATGTGTCAAAATACCAGTGGGCGCGTGAGGTAGGACTACCAAATATTATATATCTGGAAAAAATTGGCATAGCTTTCAGTAATTTTTATTTTTTGACGGAGATATATCTTTTATTAATTTCGCCAGACCTAGGAAAGCTTGACTTAGGGTATCTCCAACGACAACTCGCAAATTTGCTCCCGCATCTGCTAATGGGCAGGGAGGGAGGGCCAGTCCACGGACACGGATGCGGAAAGCAGCCATCAAACACTAGCCACATATATTTCAAACAACTTTTCAACAAACCGGAAGAAATTCATGCAAATTTGGTTAGATTTCATACAGACATCACGGATTTCATACAAACATGACGAATTGCATACAAGCACGCCGGATTTCATTACATTTCGAATATCTAGAACAAAAAAAGATGTGACTCTAAACCTATCCTACGGCGGTGGCGCCCGGCGTCCAAGCCCGTGTCGTTCTTCATCCGTCGTTTTCATGAGCATCGGCGATAAGACCAGTGAAGTGAAGGTGCGGTCTCAGGAAGAGTAGAACACGACAGAAAGACCGACCCACATGGGACACTAGGCCCTGTCGTGGGAGTGAGTCTGACAGTAGAAGTAGGGGGTACGTAGGAGAAGGGTCAGGCCCTAGCTACGGCGAGGTTGTACACACACGAGTTTACGAGTTCAGGCCCCTCACGGAGAAGGTAACAGCCCTATGTCTCGTGCCTCGGGAGGCTTGTCGATTGAAGTGTGGAAAAGTTACAGGGGGTGCGAACCCTTGTGCCTGAGGGGAGGGGTGGCTTATATAGAGTGCACCAGCCCCTTGCCCTCCTTAGTTACGCGAGGGTTCAATGTGAGTTAAGTCACACACGTTACTGGTTACGCCCGTAGTTAATGATCTTAATGGCTACGGAGTGAATGCCTGACCGTTGCCATTCAGGGGTGACTCTAGGTCTTCTGTCTTCCTAGTGGATTCTTGTCTTCCGAGTGAAATAACACCGGTCGAGTGGAATTGGGGCATCCGAGTGGAATCGCTTGTCGAGTGGATTGCACTTCTTGAGGATTCCTGTTGGTATCTTCCTTTTAATTTTATAGGTCTTGGCTTCTTGTGTCCTGTCCTTGGGAAGGGCATATAGCCTAGGACCCTACCGTAGGTACGTGTCACCGTCATTAGCCCTCGAATGGATCGAGGGTCGAGTGAAGAAGGGTTGCTGTTGTTTTTGGTCTGACTGAACGTCCCGGAGATACTTTCTCAGGAGCCCATGTCAGCAAGCTTGATATTTAGTCGTACGTTAGTTGCCTTGATCGATTCCGGGTTCTGGAATTTTTTAGTGAACTTTTGTAGTATAGTTCTGAGCAGATTGGGTTTGGGTATCTTCGGTGTGATTAACTGATTTTCCACGTCCAGATTTCGCGGGATTCGAATTTCGGAGAAGCTTGCGGGTCGGGGCGTGGCGCAGTAAGCGGGGCAGGTTGAGAGGGATGCGTCGATCCTCGCGCCGCCTTTTCGCCACGTATAGGGGGAGCGCCTATTGCGGGATGCGATAAGATCGCGCGGGCCCGCACGTCAGCCACTCGGCCACATATCCATTTAAGGCGACGCCGTTGCTGCCCTAAACAGTGCCAGCCATTTTGTTCCTTTCTCCTCTTCTTCTCCGCCTCGTCTCCCCCAAGCACCACGCCCCCTAGCCTCTTCCTCCCGAGCTCCGCATCAATGGCGAAGGACAAGACCGCGGCTCTGGAGCGTGGAAAGAAGAAGGTGAAGGGCAATAAGGCGGCAAAGGGGTCAACATCGCGGTCCGCTCTTCCACCAAGTTCGATCCAGGGGGATTGGATCCCCTCCACCATCTCGGGGGAAGATCTGGAAAACCTCACCTCCGATGACCTGCTTGCGGAGGGGTCTTGGAGGTTGCCAGAGGGGGAGATCGAGCCCGTGCCTTGGGAGGGTGAGCGCGTTCTTCTCACAACACACGTCGACCGAGGTTTCTCTCAGCCACCTCACCCGTTCTTTCGAGGTTTTCTGAACTTCTTCGGTGCCCAGATCCATCATTTTCCTCCCAAAACCATCTCCTATCTTTCTGCCTATGTTTTGTTGTGCGAGAATTTCCTGGGGTGTCGACCATACTAGGGATTATTCAAACACATTTTCACGTGCCGATCTCAGTCGGTAAAGAAAGCAAATCCGACTGACGAAAGGACGCACGTGATCCA
>NC_057798.1:745667211-745671146 GCF_018294505.1 Triticum aestivum
CTGAATTTGTTAGAGGGTGGCAGTCAACCTGGTTCTATTGTAAAGACATCCTGACTCCTGATCAGTCGACTGGTCTTCCTCCTTTTTCTCTGGAGAGGCTCCATGCCCCTCGCACGCTGACTGTCGAAGATCATGAGAAGGGTGAGGTGGCCATCTTGGTTGACGCAGTTGTGGAGTTGATTCGGGGCGGAGTGACTGGCATGGATCTGCTGGAGACGTTTGTCAGTCGACGGATCCAGCCTTTGCAGGCCGGTGACCACCCCATGTGGATATACTCAGGACCAGAAGACACCACTCGGGTCTGCCCGGAGGAGGTCGGAGAGCAGACGGTGGCCCAGTGGCTTTGGAGCATCACTAGGAATAAAGACAACCGCGCGGGGCGAAGCGGATCTTGCCATTCCACTCTGAACATCTTCCCGGAGAGGTCTAGTCTATCTTGTCGAGTGTTTTTTCTTTTTTTTTCTTTTCAATATGCACCTGTAGAGGAACCTGACTGAACTATGTAATCTGTGTCTTTCAGGCGTTCACAAATATGTACTCGCCAGTGCCGAACGGAGAGCCACACCACGGGGAGAGCGAAGGCAGCGGCGACTTTGAGTATGCAGACGACAGTAGTGACAACGTCAGTGATGACTCTGATGATGATGACAAAGTTGAGTCACCACCACGCTCTGAGCGTCGATCCAAGCAGACACAAGACCCTGCGGCTAACCATGGCAAGGTCGCGGCGTCGAGTGCGAAGACCCAGAATCACGCTCAGACGACCACTCCTAAGCGGAGCGAGGAGGTTGCCAAGCAAGCAAAGGTTGATCCTCCCAAACATCGGAAGGCTCTGCCCAGAATCAAAGTTGTCGTGCCTGTTGCTTCGGCATAAGTGTTTCTTTTCTTCTCTTCATTGCTGTTGTGGACTTTTGTTTGTTTCTGACCGAGTGAGATCTTGTACTTCTAGTGGTGCCACTTCTCGAGCGTCCCATATGGATGTTGATGACGAGCAAGCTGACGCGGAGACTGTGGACATGGCCAATTCTCGAGCAGGCACGACCTTCGTGAATATGCTTATGCCTTGTTAACTGTATTGGTGGTCGATTGGAATCTCATTGTCGAGTGACTGCAGCGCCGATGGATGTTATTCAGCTCCCAGATGACGACGAGGAGGAAATTCCAAAGAACACATGAGGAAGAGGCAGGAGGTCAACCAGCTCACGGAACCCTGCCAAGAGAGCGCCTTCAAGACGGACGTCACACCCGTCGACTGAACCTGTGGCTCAAGATCTTGGTGGTTCGTTGCGGACTGTCGTAACCTTTGCTGTCCCCTTTGTCAAGTGCTTAGCCTGCAGCCTCAAGTGTTCCAACTTCAAATCCAACTGGTGCGTCATTAACTCTAGCACCGACTCAATTCACCCTGCATCATGTCCCGGAGGATCAAATAGGAGCTACTAAGGAAGCAATGATCCAAGCTGGCCTGATAATGGATCGACTAAAGGTGGTGTACGAGTCGAGCAAGGCTGCATACGACGCTAGTTCTGCGCTGCAAGCCAATGTCCAAGTAAGTACGATTGTAAGTTGATTTTCGATTGGTTTGTCTTCGCCTTGGACCTTGCTCTGTTAGGATATGCTATCTAAAAACTGCTGCTTCATTACTCGCAAGATGTCCGTAGTTGAGCGTTTTGGAACCTTTAATGTGCATCTATCATGGGTCTGCGCCTTGACTCTGTACACCCACTAGGTGTTTTCATTTGTTGTGTAGACTTCTTCCACTCGTGTCGGTGAGGCCGTGTCGAGTGGAGTTTTTGGTCTAGTGGGGGCACGCTGAGTGCATCCACTCGGTGTAGTCCCCGAGACCCGCGTCGAATGGTTGATTCAGCGGGGGTCTTTAGAATGTGTTTGTTTGCTATTTTTCACTCGGTGCGGTCAGGCCATGTTGAGTGAGTAACTAAACCAGTGGGGGCATGCTGAGTGCACCCACTGGGTGTAGTCCCCGAGACCGCCGTCGACTGCGGGCAGTCGGCGGGGGCCTAAGAGCAAGGAGAGAGAGACATTTTTTGACTTTTCCACTCAGTTCGGATGGACCATACCAAATGGTCAATTGGCCATGTTGAGTGCACCCACTGGATGTAGTCCCCGAGACCACTGTCAACTGCGGGTAGTTGGCAGAGGTCCGAGAACACTTCTTTTTCATAAGAATAGTCTGAATTTGACCCTCTCCACTCGGAAGTGTGTGTGTGTGTGGGGGGGGGGGGTCTTTGCATTTTGTCGACTGAATTCTATTTTCCTTGATTCCATAAATCTTGTGAAATTGGAACCCATTATGTTGCCTTGGAGAAGGAGAAGATCCAACTCCAGCTCGAACTGGAGCATGCCAAGAATAGCCTGAAGGACGCATAGGCTGAAGTGAAGACCACGGGAGGTAATATTTTGCTGACTGTAAGCTTTGTGTTTTCCCCCTCTTTGTCCTTTGAACCAAGTGACTCCACTCAAACAGATGTGCATAGTGAAAATCGTCAACTCCAAGCACGACTAAAGAATGTTATTTCTTTAGACACCATGAAGTAGGCGCTTGAGAAGAAAGACACCGATCTTGAGGGAGCACAGAAGGTGGCAAGGGAGAAGACTGATGCAACTAAGAAGAAGCTTGCTTCAGTCGGCAAGTTGGAAAAGGAAAATGAAACTCTGAAAGCTACCGTTCAGGAGGCAAAATCAGAAGCTGACCAACTAAAGGAGGAGAAGGTCATCCTGATGGAGAAAGTGGACCAGCTCACTCAGAACAGAGATGAGTTGGAGGCTTACTTGGGAGGTCTTGCGAAGAAACTGTACATTATGCTCGAAGGTAACCTTTCCCACTCAGTGAATTCTATTACTTTGTTGACTCACTTGATGCTGCTACTGACTAATACTTACCTTTTTTGCACGGAATTCTGTAGGAACATTGAATAGGAGACCGAGCGGATTGAAATGGGCATAGACCCCACGAAGTCACTCGTCAAGGATGAAGTTGTGATGAACATGCTGCGACTCGAGGCTCGACTCTAGAGTGTCTTGGAATATATCGCTCGACTGAAGGTGGTGCTGTCAAAGATTGATCAAGAGCTGTGGCCAAATGACACTCTCCATAATGACCTCGGGTCTCTGATGACGCGGCTCAATGATATCCCAAGTCGAGTGCAGGTGTGGAAGAAATCGTCTGCTCGCTATGGAGCTGACGTGGCCCTCTAACTGGTAAGAGTCCATTGCAAGGACGCCAAAGAAGAGAAGCTGATGGCTATCCAAGTGGCAAACACGAAGAAACTCCAATTTCAATCCTTCATGGAGACTTTCATCAAGGCGGCCACTCGCACAGCTGATGGCATCGACTTGGACACTTTCTTCGGACCAGCGAGCTCTCCTCCTGCCGAGTGAACAAAAACATCTATTTGCCTCGGGATACCGAGTGATTACGTAATTATTAAACTGCTTTGGGCTTGACGTCCGAATACTTTTTCTTTGTGGTTCCATACTTTACGGTCCTATTTGAACTTGGTGGTTTTATCCAATCATTGTCTTTCTGTTTGCAGAATGCTCTTTTAACTTAGGTGAAGCTGATTCGCGGCTAAGCCCCCGAGTGGGAAGATTGCTCTCCACTCAGAGTCATTTTTTTAACTTAGGCGAAGTTGATTCGTGGCTAAGATCCCGAGTGGGAGGATTGCTCTCCACTTGGAGTCATTTTTTAACTTAGGCAAGCTGATTCGTGGCTAAGCCCCTGAGCGGGAGGATTGCTCTCCACTCGGAGTCAGTTTTTAACTTAGCAGAAGCTGATCCGCGGCTAAGCCCCCGAGTGGGAGGATTGCTCTGCACTCGGAGTCGTTTTTTAACTTAGGCAAAGCTGATTCGCGGCTAAGCCCCCCGAGTGGGAGGATTACTCTCCACTCGGAGTAGTTTTTAAATTAGGCAAAGCTGAT